>NC_091253.1:82190000-82330000 GCF_042477335.2 Ovis canadensis | reverse complement strand
ATATTAAATCCATAATTTTGGGGTTAGTTTACTACTGTATTATCATTAGTATTATTATTTTTAAAAAGGGCTTTGGGTATGCTGTGCACATTTGAAATATAATGATCATTCATATCCAGGATGTTTTGTTTTTTTTTATCTGCAAAATATTAAGACAGATTTTTTTGCTTTGAAACATATTATTCACTTCTTTGGATTTAAAAAATAATTAAATATAACATTAAAAGATAAGCCTTTCTTTTTGGTTTATGTTGTATCTCATGTTAAGGATTTTATTTTCTACATTTTTTAACTGAGTTACATTTCAGAAAATCTATTTTTACACTAGCCATGAACTAAAGCAAAATACATTATGTGTACTAGCTGTTTTGTTAATAAAATAGAAAGATTGGTACCCAATGTAATATTAAAAATTAATTTCTTTATTAATTTGAAATATATCAATACATAGAATTTTTCTCAAAAAAACCTAAGAATATTTAGTAGATGTTTTAAAAATAAGAAAGTTATGAAATGGCTAATAGGTGAATCCTAGTTTTTACGAGTTAAAGAGAATATAAGAAAGTTTACTTCTAAAGACCACTGATCATGAAGTCAGGTTTGTTTTTTTTTTAAGTTCAGTGCAGTCATAATGCAAATATAAATGTGGTAGCCTTTCATATCCCTAGTTGCTATAAAAGAGTTTAGGGTTAAAACTTTGTGATATGACTTGGAATTAAAAGAGCAACTCTTGTGTTTTCTGCTTCTGGTAGCTTTCTAAAGTGGTTCATTTATAAAATTATGCGGGAAGAAAAATTATGAGTTTTAATATTATATGTCTCAGTATTTTAAGTGGACAAAGAAGTTTGGATGCGTCTATAAATTATAACCAGAAACGTTAAGAATAATGTGATTGTATATCAGTTCAATTATAAGGAGTGTAAAGCATCTCTCTAAATTTCATATAAGAAATCAGTGTTCATTTTAGACATTCCAAGGTACCAATAAGTCTTTGCAAATTAAAATATTTCCTGAACCATTTAAATGTAGACATAGAAAATATGATGTAACTTGTCTTATTTTATTTAAGTTGGTGCTATTAAGTTATGCAAGACAGTAGTGCAGTTAAACGATTAGCTTCTGATATTTACATTCTGCTAATTTAAATTTTATTTTATATTTAAGGGTTAATGCGAAGATTTACACATCAATTTTAATTTTGAGAGTAAATTAAGATATTGATTGATTATGTTAGTTGTCTAGCTCATATGTATATATGTTTTGCCTGTATGGTAGTGTAAATTAACTCTGTGTCACAGTTAGCAGAGTTCTCCTGTCCATGCGCCCTTCAAGGCCTCCCTCAGCCCTATTATTTCTACTGTTTGAGGACTATTTAAAGACTAAATTAGCTCTTCCTTCACATAGTAAAAACAAAGAAATCAAACTAATTAGTCCATTTTGCCTCTAGTTTTTATCACTGGAAAAAGTTTTGAGAGAACAAGATTGAAGCTAATGTGTTTGCTAAAATGACAGATTTGGGACTAGATGTATGGATTTCTAATATGGATATTTTTGTTCTTCCCCATAAACAAGGTAAATCAAGAATGGACTTATATTGGTATTTTAAATCACAACCCTTTTTCAATGTGTAACTTGGTTAAAAGGTATTAAATAAATAATCTTACTTATTCTACATTCTGTGATTAAGTTTTACATTCCAAAAAGGTGCCTTCTCAATTTCCTTCAAAAGAATGTATATTCAAGTTTTAGATGAAGTGATACTGTTTAGAGCAGTTTTTTTGGTGTTTGGCTAAATTGTGTGAAAAATCTAAAATTAGGTGTCTCTGGAATAAAAAAGTTTTTTTAAGAATATTTTCTTCAATGCAATCTTTGTTTGCTAAAAATTGTGAGTGAATATGTTAGCTTTGGAGCTCTCATTCTCCAAGTCATATTCCCTTGGAGTTCTTGTTTCTTTCCCAATTCTGAAGGATTAGTAGGACATTTCAGAAGAACACTGCAGGAATTTTTGAAACCCTGTCTAATTCAGCGCCTGGCGCTGTGTAAAATGATCAGTTCATTCCCTGACCAAATGAATAGCAACAAAAGTCCCCTACTTCAGTCACCAGAGAATGTGTTTCCACCATAGATAAAGGGGTAAGTATGTATCATTCAATAAGGTTACATTTTTAAGGCTGAAATGCAATTAAGTTAATAAGCTGAGACATGGTAATATTTGGCATTCTAGAAAGTACTATCTCTTTAAAGGTATTAGCATAAAGATAGCACATTTGTTTATTATGCTTCCAAATCAGCTCCTAGTATCTCTGCCACAGGTAACAATTGACTTTTCAGGCTTCAAGTTAATAGCCTTGTCTCTTGCTTGTAGGGATCAATATTAGTATTAATTAATCACCATTATCGGCACTAGGATCTGGTTCTATTTGTTGTTACATCAGCAAAATATCAATATAGAAAGTGGACTCTCTGATCGTCATGGCAACTTCATCTCTTGGGTCAAAGAAAGTTTATCTTATCTGTGCATAGAGAGTGGCAAACTGTTTAGGGATCTAGTTTGAACTCTAAGAACATTGATTTAGTTTTTGTTTGCGAATAGAGGCTGAATTCCAATCACAAGGGATAGGTAAGATTTAAATATTAATGCCGAAAGGCTTGTCTGAGAGGGTGTCATACCATTACAGTCAGACTGTGTTTTTGAGATGACAAAAAGGTAGAGAATTGTCTAGCCAGGATTATTTAAAGCCTTAGTAATTTGTGCTTTTGACAAATGCTTCTAAAAATGAATATATGATAGTTACTGGGTAGAACTGATTTTGGTCAAGATTTTAGGTGTTAAAATAAGCTCTTATTTTTTTCTCTTTCATCCCTCTCTCTGGGTCTATTATAATATAGCCACTATTTTTTAAAAAGTGCTTTTGAGGACAAGTTTTGCCTCATGATGGGTACAAGATAAGCAGCCCCATGTCTCAGCCAGAGAGTTTTGCTCTGAAAGGTCTAAGAAACAAGTGTTATAGGACTGTTTTTGTGTTAACAAATATTTGTTACTAATAAAGGAAATCCTAATGTAGTAAGCTCAAAGGATAGATGTCTCTGAAGGATGTTTGCAGAGATAATAAAAGAACCTAAGTTGCCAAAGCCAGGAAATAAAAGAGATGCTATTTATATATATGTATATATATTTCTAAGATATAATGATTGCTTAAAATGAACTTTTTTTTTCTAAATTGGATCCTTGGAAATTAATTGATTATTTTAAAAAATTATGCTAAATATTAAAAATTGGATTTAGAAATGGTACCTGAAATGCTCTACTTTATTCTTGAGGTTGTGGGCACTAAATAAACTTAAATATGTGTGTTTATGGGGAAGCTGTATACATATCTTATGATTTTGGAGATTTTAAAAATGAATGTAAAATGCCTGATGGTTATAACCAATGTCATATAATTGCTTATTCATTCCAGGCATTGTCCATGTAATAGCTGGAAAGTCAACTCTTTATATAGTCTGCAAGGCAGTACTATTTATTATTTAATATTCTGGTAATATCCCCATGAGTGTAAAAAAAAGGAATATGTTTATAAGAGGCTCTAGTGTAGTATTTAGTATTAAATAGACCTTCAGTTAATCTGGGCATCTGCCACCGGCTACTGCCCCTTTGAATTGCTAGAAGTTGTTGAATGGCCTTAATCTGATGTGTTTTTTTTAAAAATGATTTGACTTTTGATGATATTAGATGTATCCTAATCAGCTACCACAAATGTATATAAAATATAGCTTTTATGTAGGCTACCACACGTGTGCAGAGTTTTAATAGTCTACATAAAGCTGCTGTGCCTAGTTTCTGTACAACCTACTAAAAAAGGTATTTGAAAAGTTTGTTTAAACTTTAAAATGAATCTAAAATTATCTCCAAATAGTCAGGCATTTATTGAGGATATAGTTACTGTTATTTTTTAATTGATTCCCTTCTTAGAGAAATCCTTTTGGAGATATGAATTTGTAAAACTTTGTGGATATCTGTTGTTGAAACAGTTTATGAGAATTTTCAACAAGTTGACATCTATATAATATTGTATCTGTAAGATATCTTGTGAGTTGCTTGACATAGGTCTTTCAGCCATAGTTTCTGAAATTATTTATTTCAAAATTTGGAGAAGTCTTTAAACTTGAATTGAGTGAATAATCAATTATAAAACTTAGAGACAAATATTTGACCTTTACAACCTATTAATCTAGAACTTTTAATTTTATTATTGGTTGCTTCTTTGTAATATAAATAATGGTGTGCTCTTTAAGATAAAAGACTTGCTTTACTGTGGCATATTCTCATATTATTGTAAGCCTGCAATAAACTGGAAGTTAGAAGATGAAAAATAGTGAATAAACAAATATTTAATTTCAGTTGAGGACTGGATTCCTCTGATTATGTGTCAAAAAATAACTAAAAATTGTATACTACTAAGTGGCTTTAAAGAATAAAAAATAAAAATACACTCGATACTGTCCATTTCTCTCTTGCTTACTACATTTAAATTACCTAATTTAGAATACAAGTTTTAAAGATTATCAGATAATTCAATTAAAAGTTCTGAGTATTTTTAATTCAATGATAAAAATTTGTGTTATAACTTAGTTTTAGCATATTTGGTATCAAGAACTTTTTTAATGGATTTAAAACAATTTCTTATAGTAATGTAAAAAGAGAGAAAATCACATTGCAAGTAGAAGCTTGTTTAGTTCTCCATTTATGTTAGAAAATATAAAATGCCGTATACTAGTTAGACTCCTTCCTTGCTGTCTGCTGAGAAGTTCAAAGACATTTTTAAAAAATAAGACCCTGTGAATTTAGTGGGAATCTTTTGGAATGCTGTACAAATTATTCTTGTGCTTTCCCATTTGTTGTGTACAAATTGCTTTCATGGTGTGCATTTTCATCCATGTCAACATACATCACTGTAACACATTATGATGTTTTATAACCCATACCTATATAATTAATGTATGTATTTATATGAATAAATTTTGTGGATAAATTTTATGCTGCTCTTAAAATACTTTCAAAATATAGTTCAGTGAAAATTTAAATCAGAGCTGAATGGAATATTGACAATATTGCCTATTAATGAAAATCTTATATCCATCATAAAAGTTGTTCTTTTGATTTTTAAGGAAAATAAGCAAGTGGACAGTTGCTTATACTAACATAGAGTACTTATGGCCATACTATATGTCTGTATTTCAGTCTCGTCAGTTTTGTATAAAAATTATGTAACAGATATTTTGTTTGAATTAAAAACTGTCAAACTCATGATCTATGTCACAGTTGATTCCTTACCCAACTAGTTTATGTATCAGAGTACATTATTTATATCATTAGAGTAGTGGGACAGCTAATGTGGTTTTGCCAACAGCATTGAAAATTTAAACACTTTTTTTCCTCCAAGACTCCAGTCAATAGGAATAGTTAAAAAGATTTTTAATTTTCTGACTTGCTTTTATTTATTTGGTGTAAAACTGTCCGAATTTATATTGTACACATTTATCAATTAGGTCTTCTTTCTCTTGAAGTGCCATCCTGAAATTCTCATATTGATAGCTTTTCTGCCACGTTGCCATGAAAATAATCATGTTTTCTGATGACATTTGACTTGCACCTAAGTACTTTTGCAGATTTTGGATTTATTGGGCCTCCCATAGCCAATAACAAGCTTAGTGTGCAGGAGAGACTGACCACCATGGGACCTGTGCAAATCTGAAATATTCACGAGTTCATTTGCAAATATATTAGGTAGCTGCTAAAAATATCACCCCACTTCTTAACAATGTGCATCTTGGACAAACAGGCGCATATTTTGTCATCAAGTTGCTTAAGCCTCTGAAGTCAGGGCTACAACTGGGTCAGATGATAAGATGAGCACAACAGAGAAACGAAGAGAGCGTCTGATAAAACCTGATTGATTGATGTCTGGCTTCCCCACCATCACAGGCAGTTGACAGTTAGTTTGGGATCAGATGATTTGGCTTTTGCGATAGAAGATGGGGCCTGGTAGGCAAGCCTGAAGGACAAAAAGGTCGGTTTCTGTGTAGTGTCAAGTAATACCGAGCTCCCACAAGGTGGGACATTATTAATATTTCATTCTTTCTTTTTTAGGTCCAGGCCCTAACAATTGATAGTCTCTTAAAGGCATGAAGATTCAGTCTACAAACAAAAATGTGTGACTACCTTCCTGTTTTGTTTAACTCAATGTTGTTACATGGTTTATGTCATAAGGGCAAGGGCATATGTTTAGGTAATAATTATGTGCTATTTTATGTGATATTTTACAATATATAATGGCGTTTGCATATTTCATTTTATTATAGTCTTATAGGGTAAAAATCATGACACATAAACTGGCTAAATTTAATATTTAAAAACTAGTTTTTGTGGAGAAATACAGATTTACTGAGGGGAAATTACAATGTAAATTAATCTAGAGTTATCAGCTCCAGGTGTTTGGGTATCACAGATTATGAGAAGCTTAGGTGAAAAATATTCTAGTACATGGTTTAGCCATGCCAGAGTCTGGGAAAACCTTACTTGGCCCAATGGGAGAACTTTATATTTTGTACAGGTCTGTGGTTAGTGAATGACTGTGGCTGTCATTTGCTGAACTTTATTCTTGCTGGTGCTAGGATTAATAGACTGTTTCTTTGTATTTTAATTATGGAAAATTCCAAATTCTGGGCACATATTACAATCAACTAAAAATATATTAGTTTATATGCTACTACAGAACAACATTGTAGATCACTTTTGAATCTGAACATAATTAATAGTAGATATTGATTATATCTATTATTAGGTAAATTAGATAAATTTTGTCTGCTGTTAGAAGAAACAAGGAAGGGAAGAAAGAAAATAAATCAAAGTAGCTAGTTTTAGAGTAAAATGTTTCCCAGTGTTAGTTAGCCATGAAAAGTAATATAACTGTTACAGTATTGGAATTTGGACAGCTTGGATTTGAATTTAGATTTAGGACAGTTTGATACTTTAGAAATCCTTTAGGATGTATCGCTTTTCTCTTGAGTTTTAAGGGTCAGATCTCTAAAGGACAGTTGGGTCTTAGCTAATACTGGAGGCTTAATACCAGCAGGATGAATTCTGCAAGGTGCTGTATTGCTGATAGTATAAGTGGAATACTGTATGAAAGCCCTTGCACCGAAACCTGAATTGGCACTCTTAATAACTGATCAGGGAAGGGGGCTAATGGCCATTTCAGCTGTGATTAGTAATACATCCAAGAAAGGTGCCATAAGAAAAGGACCTAGTCTCTTGTACATACATTAATATGGAACAGAGAAATGTGTGTGCCTATCTCTCTCTCTCTCTCACTCTCTCTCAGGAATAATGAACAATCATAAGTGTGGTTACAAAAACTTTTTCAGAAAAGATACTTCAGGCAAAGGAGCACTTCTGTGATTCTGTGCTGATGGTTACATTGCTGATGGATGTTGTTTACTGGTGGTAGCTAATAATGGTCAACACTTTTTGTAACATCAGGGAAAGAAGAGCACAGGTGAATTTCCACAGCACAGTTGCTGCATAAGTCTGTGATGACATTTCTCAGTTATTCAGTAACAATGATGTTTCATTTTAAGGTGGTGTACAGTTGTAAAATGCAAATTGTTTTGATAAATATTAGAGGTTTTTTTTTCTTTTTTGAGTATCCATGAACAGGTGTCTAAAGTTTATTTGCTTTTCTGTGTGTATGCATGCGCACGCGCGCACACACACACACACACTATCATAGATTATCTAATACTGCCTTCTCAACCCCTGTATTCCTTTAGTGTTTTCTGTTTGTTTCTGTTATTCCATGTGGCTTTGAACTGCATACTCTTTTGCATATGGGTAAGCTACTCCTGAAAAATGTCTAATTATACATTGAGGAAAATTAGAATCGACAAATGAAAAAGGTGTCACATCATAAACATAATTAAGATCAGCAGTCCTTATAAATAGAAAGCAGCAGTCAGCTCTGTGGTCAGCTAGACTCCAATTTCTTGATTAGTTTCTACAGCTTCAGAAATCTCATTTTGAGGAAGAGTGTGAATTTGAGATGCAGTGGCTGGAATGATTCGTCTGCAGTTCACTTCTATGTTTTTTAGTCCTTGGTTTGTAAGTTTACATTTTGAAGAAAGAAACAAGAGGGTTGAAGTGTAGGATGTAACTAAGGAAGAGTTTTAAGGATTTGTTTTCTCTAAATTGGTTACCACCAGTGTTCTTTATACTGAGAAATAATCTCTTAGGTATGACCAGAGGCGAAACAAATGTTGAATGCATGTTGTTAGTAGCCCAAGGAAGAAAAATTCATTATTGCATATTTAATCAAGAACTTTTAGCCTGGGATCCATGGACTTTTAAGAATTCGTGAATATCCAGACATTTTATACAAAATTTGGGGTATTCAAGAATTTTGTTGCTGTAAGTCCTCCAGTGGGTGTCCTTTACAATTGACATCTGATTTTTTACATCACTGCTTATTGTATGTTCTATGATCTGTTTGTTGCTTTTCTGTCTGACTTGATCACCAAGTGTACCATGATCATGTGCCATTTCCCTTCCCAGTCTCTACCCTGCCTGGCCCCCATAAACCTACATTCAATGACATTTTATCTTTGCTGGTCTTCTTTTTGTTCCTTGAACATGCCAAGCTGCTTTTCTTTTTGAAATGTCATTTCCCTAGATTTCCATATGGTTGTCTTCTTCTTATCATTCACTTTTCACTTCACATGTCAACTCTTAAAGACCTCCCTTAGCCTGCATTTAAATTTTCTGTCCCCCTACATGCCTTAATTTGCTCTCTAGCCCATTACCCTATTTTATTTTCATTCTACTGATATTTATCTGAAATTATTTTCTTTATTGATTTGTTAGTATACATACTTCTTTATTAAATGATTTCTCACTAGAATCTAAGCTCAGTGGACAGAACCTGGTCTTGTTCACTTCTATACCTCTAGTTGCTGCAAGAGTACCTGGCACATAGCAAACACTCAAAGAATATTAGCTGAATGAATGGATGAATGAATGAAAAAAAATTTTTTAAACTTAACATCATTTCCTGTGATACATCTTTTAATAAAAGTGGTTTTGTAGTTTTCCATACAAAAGAAAAAAAGAGTTATCCACATGCTTTTTATTTAAATTAAAAACTCCCATTTCTTCATTCAGTAGTCATTAAACAGACATAGAATATGTACCAATTGTGTGTACTATGTTAAAGCACAGGGAGGGGAAAATAAAAAACACACTATGGTCTGTCCTGTCAGGTAGCATATTGCATGGTTAAGGAGGAAGGCACAAATACTGTGCATTGGGTTATGTTCTTGATAGATGAAAGTATAAAGAAATATGGGTACAAAGATACCTCTGTTTCTTAGGATAAGACTCTAGGATGAGATCTTTCTTAAGTTGGATCTTGACTTAGGAGTTGAAGATTCAGTCAGGACAAGAGGGAATTGCATCCTGGCAGAATCAACGGTTTGGCCAAGAGCAGAAAGGTGTTAAAGAACATACATTTTTCAAGGTCTAGTGAGTAGTTGTGAGCAAAGATGATGGAACATGGAAAACAGTGACAGAAGGCAGCTTGAACTTGATTTGAGACCAGGTTTTCTGCCGTTGTTGTTGAACACATTGTTTTACTTTCAGGGTTTTGTGTTTTTGAAAAGTTTTTTAGTTCATTTTTATTGAAAGATAATTGCTTCACAGTATTGTGTTGGTTTCCGTCACACATCAACAGGAGTCAGCCATAGATATATGTATGTCCCCTTCCTCTTGAGCCTCCCTCCACCCCCCACCCCTCTAGGTTGTCACAGAGGAACAGGTTTTTAAAGGGCTTTGTGTGCTGTGTTAAATAACTTGAACTCATTCTTTAGGTAATTGATGGTCAATGCAGATACTGAAAAATAGAGCCTGATTAGCGCATTGTAAATGTGTGTGATGACTACCAATTTGGTATAGGAGAAGACAAGAAAATCATGAGCCAATAGTGGGTTTTAGTCAACTTTCACTGTGTGAAATTTAACAATTATTGTTATCACAAATTTCGCCTTAGACTTCTGTGCTACCTTCTAACTTCTAAATGTCAATTTAATGACAGCATTGTAGTGGATGGTTGAAACAGTCACTCAGGGTATTCAGTAGTTTAGTATGAATATTTTATTGAGGTGAGACAACACATGCCAAAATAAATGAACAGAGCAATATCTTTTTAATCGAATCTGTTTGTGCTTAACATGGCAACCCGCTCCAGTGTTCTTGCCTGGAGAATCCCAGGGACGGGGAAGCCTGGTGGGCTGCCGTCTATCGGGTCACACAGAGTCGGACACGACTGAAGCGACTTAGCAGTAGCAGCAGCAGTGCTTAACTCATGAGATTGTGTTTGGGAGTAGCTTTGCATTCTTTCATATGCATTAGTCTAGTTTTATAACTGAATATGGGAAGGATAAATTTTCAATGGCAAATGGGCAGAGCAATTGTAACTGGGATTGCCAGTTGTTGCAACCTCTTTGGAAATTGATTTGCCAGTTTATAGCTATTGAAACTGCACATATACTCTCTGACCTGGCAAGTCCTCTTTCCCATAGAAACCTTCATGTGTGTGGTCTTTAAAGTGTAGTTTGTAATGGCAAATAATTAGAAATTACCTAAGTGTCCATTAATAGGGGATGGATAAAATAGAATTGTGGTGCAATCCTTAGTGTAATTCATGCATTATAAAGGATGAGATGGATGTCTCCATCCTATTATGAGAATCTTTTAGACTAACAAAGTGAGAAAAAACATTTCAGTATGGCATCTCTCTACTTGTATTTTAAGAAGTGAAAGAATGAACAGATACACATATATGTATATATTTTCTTGAAAAGTGTCTGAAAATATGCAGGAAATTATTAGTGATGTTTTCTCTGGGGATTAGGACTGGGAATTTGGAGTAGGACATAGATTCCCTGATTGTCATGCCATTACCATTACTATTACTGATAAATTCTGTTGTGAGGGGAAGGTATGTGATGGGTTGAAAACTATCAAGTATGTATTGCCAGTATCTTTAAGTTTTAATTGCTCATCTCCTCAGTTGATTGGTTGAGAGGAGAGAAATATGATTGGGGTTTGGGAAGAAAGGATAGAAGATGAAAAAATATTTAATAAAATATTTCAGTATCTGTCCAATTCAGACTTTACTGTGAGGGAGAAGAGCTATAATGCTAATTTTTTCTGTAGTCCTTATTAAGCTTAATATGAGAATATACCAAAAGTGAGCACTCAAGTGAAGATTAAGCTCTGTTTTACTTTGGAGAAGGAAATTGTACAGAGGAAAAGAATTTCAATGCATTGCCTTTTAAAATAGGGCATTTCTCTGTTCTCAGCATAAGTCATGGCTATGTTATTAACCTCAGATTAATAGTGTATGATAGTTCGGTTTTTGATAGACGATCTGTTCTTTAAAATTTGATGCACTGTTATAGGCCCTGTTCTGCAAAAATAAGTTTTTCCCCATGATGTTGTTTTTTCTGAGTTCAGAAATTTTGTCCTGTTCTTCCTGAACCAGTTCATACCCATATCCAGTGTTTTACTTTCTGAGTGATTTTTCAGATGCCTGTTATTTTTCTTCAAATTATTATATGCAGACATATTTTAAATTGGTTCTGGGCCAAATATGTTGCTCTTTTTTGCACCTTATTAATGATTTTGTATCCTTGAAAATCTTCCAAGCTATCTCACGTGTTCTTGTGGGAACAGCAGCAACAGTAAGCGGGAGATGGACCAGAGCATGGGATAAACTAGAGCTTAGCTTCCGTGGGATTTAACAGAGACACTCTGAGAAAACATGAAGGTTTTGAATCATAAAAGCCACTATAAGTATCCTCTGATAATTATTACTGAATGGAAAATAAAATGACCTATGTTGAAATTTTATCAAATAATTTTAAAGAAGTGAGCATAGAGTTAGTATAGAAGTAACATGGGATTGAGGAAAATCATAACCTGAAAACAAATAAAACATCTGTTACTCTCATGTGAAGAAGGTGACCCAGATGGTAAAGAATCTGCCTGCCATGTGGGAAACCCAGGTTCAGGCCCTGGCTAGGGAAGATCCCTTGGAGGAGGGAATTGCAAGCCCCTCCAGTGTTCTTGCCTGGAGAATTCTGTGGGCAGAGGAGCATGGAGGGCTACCGTCCATGGAGTCACAAAGAGTCAGACACAACTGAGTGACTAACACTTTTACTTTCAAACCTAATACATCTTGCTAAGTTTGTTTTCACAGGTTAGAGCGTTCTGATATTTTCAGCCTTGATAGCCCATGTGACCAAAAGGTCAATTTCATTCAGTTCATTCTCATGGATTCTGAAAATCCAGGTGGGATTGAAGTTTTTATTGTATTTTAGACTCTCAGTTTGGACAGAGGTGCTGCCAAGATGCATAGCTGAGTGGAGGTAAATTCCTCTCATCAGTGGCATTTTGCAGTGACTTTGTATCAATAGAGAACTAGTTACTGGGGGAAAAAATTATTTGGCTTCTTGAGGTATGCATTGCCATTAGGAATTCTATTCTTTTTTAATTGTAGTTGATTTGTAGTATTGCATTAGTTTCAGGTGTACAACATGGTGATTCAGTATTTTTATAGGTCACCCTCCATCTAAAGTTATTATAAGATATTGGCTATATTCCTTGTGTTATAAAATGCATCCTTATATCTTATTTATTTTGTACATAGTTGTTTATACCTCTTCTTAATCTTTGACACTTCTCTTGCTGCGTCTCACCTTCCTGTCCCCACTGGTACACTAGTTTGTTCTGAGTCTGTTTCTGTTTTGTTATAAGAATTCTATTCGTAAAGACCCGAGAAGTTAAGGAAAGCATCAGCGGAAAACAAACCCAAAGGGGACCCAGCCCCCTACTTCCATGTGGCCTGCTGATATCCCAGCCATCATGTGTTGAAAAGCCACAAGTGGTTTTCATGGTGATAAAGTTAGTGGTTAGCACTAAAAATAGACTCAGAGCAAGGCCTAGTAGAATAAATTATTGAAGATGATCTGTTAAAACTACCTCTGTTTGGAAGGCTATACAACATTTCTAGGACAACTGGTTTCTGGGGTGAAGAGTCATCACCATTATTGATGTTACTAGGGTCCGTTTTCAAAATTGGGTGACCTGTTACATGCCTTGTATCCTGATTGGATGCTGTCCTGCCTCTTAGCCACTCCATGGAAAGGTGTTAGCCCAGAGGGCTAAATAATCTAGGAAATAACTTTCTAAGCCATCTGCTTGAAAATGAGTGTGTTGGTAAACTTACATGTTAACTTGAAGACACAGAGTGCAGCGCTGACCGTGGGATGCCACTTGAGTGGATGTGCAGGACAAAGCCACATTTTAATCTTTTTTATTTGGAAGGGGATTGAATCAGTCACTCTTTAGAGGGAGATTAGGGATGGTATTCTCTTTCAGAAATTTGGAGTCTTACATCAGGGTTCTAATTCCAGATGGCCCACCTTATTGTTGCATGTCCTTGAGCAAGTTTCTTAATCTGTGACTCAGTTTTCTCCATTTGTTAAAAAGAGATTATTATAGAAACCAATACAAGGCCTATTCTGAGGGCTAAATGGATTAATACATGCAAAGAGCTTATAACAGTACTGTGCATATACTAGTAAAATATCCTTATTATTGGCATTTTTGAGGTCAAATCCATAAAAGCAAATTCAAAATATAAGTTTAAGGCCTTTGGTTTGCATATTTTTAAACATTTAAATAATTTTCTTTTTTTGTAAATACTGTTCCTAGTCAGAGTAAAAAGATAGATCTTGTTGAATATTCTAAATTATGAAAGCTTTTTGCACAGACAACCCTACAGTCACTTTTTAACTAACATATTTTATTCCCGAGGAAGGAAATATTTTAAAGTTCATTGGGAAATGCTTTATAAAATACATTGATAGTAACTGTAGTTATTCATCACACATAGAAACTGGTAAATATTTTTTAAATTTATGAAATCTGTTACAGATCATTTTGTCTGATTTTTTAAAAATATTAAATAACATGAGGTGCCTTGGGTATAATAATCATTGTCATAAAATGTAAATAAGGATTTTCTTTTTTTCCTTCCTCCCAGACAGTTGTGGAGTTAATACATAAAATTCATTTAGAAAGCTTCTGAGTGGGGTATCTGAAAAGGTCATTGAAGAAACCAGTTGGTTAAAATGCATTTGGATGACCTGAACACATAGTTGTTGTGTCTCTAAATCCCAGACATACTTTATTAGGACAATCCAGCTGGTTTGCTATTTCTATCTCCTCATTATCAACACGTTATGGTATGGCCTCTTCCCCCTCTCTTCCAATGCCAAGAATTTGGCAGGGACACCATGTTAGCACGTCAGAGTCTGGGGGGTGGGGAAGGAACAGCTTCACACTGCTGTACGAGTAGGAAAATGTGTTGTCTAAACATTTGCCACGGGGTTAAGATTGATAATGGGCATTTTTAATCTCCTTACTTGAAGAATTAGAAGAAAGAAATTTCATGAGCTTCTAGACATACTTTTAAGAAAATTCTGTGTTCATTCTAATTTAATACTTCCATGTATATTTTCCCTATACAGAGTATATATATATTACATACATGTGTGGAATTTGTGAATCTCAGAGCTTCAAACTCTTTGCTTTTCTCCCTTTTCCCTATCACCCTAAGATTACAGAACGTCAAGAGAGGAAAAGTCGCTAGGTCTTATTTCTTAGTTTCCATGACCAAAAACAACTAAACTGAATATCATGTAATTTATTATCATGTTAGTGACTCTATTAAGTGGACTGAGTAGGTCCTTTCTAATATATTAGACCATAAAGAAAGTAGGCATGGAAATCTATTTTTGGTCATTGTTCACCATTTTGTTTAAAAAATAGTGAAATGATACACAGTTGAATTAAGGAGTCCCTTGACGGTTTCAATAGGATTTCAGATTTTGTGAGTTAGTTAAGCTCTTTGAAATTTATCTTATGACTTTCACAGAAATATGGTTTCTTAAGTTATTTTGGCTATAGAGATGATGTTGTGTATATGTAATTCACATACATATACAAATTCACTTCTCACAGACTTTCTTTTCCATAGCAGCTCCCTTCCAGTTGTCCTACACATTTATTGGACAACTTCATAAAATATTTTCTGTGCTTTGATAGAGTGTTTTAAAAATCATCTCAAATTAAAATTATTTATTTACTTCTTAAAAACCATAAATTATGCTTTCAGAGCAACCTAAAAATGTTTTCTATGATATTCCACATTATCCTAAAATGCTAGGTTTTAATAAATGGTCGCTTTACATGCTTATAGTGATATAGCAAGTAAGGTATGGCCCTTCCTTTCAGACAGGAAGAAACTATAAAGGGTATGTTTCATTCACATATATATTATTTATATATATTAAAATTCCTCTCCTCTGTTTGGTTCTTAGATTTATTCCGTACATAACTCAGACACCTGAGTGATAGCAAGTTATTAATAACAGTAGAAACTTAGTAATTTAGAAACTGATACTTAGAGATATTTTGTTAATAATGTTCTTTTCCTATTAGCAAAACATATTACCCTATCTGATGCTTATTTAATCTTTATTAACTTATTTACTATATAGTAATGGATTTTCATGCTTTAAAAAATTTAAGTAAAATAATGATAAGGTGGGACTTCTGTAATCTGAGATAGGAATAAAGTCATAAATGAAAGAATAACTGGAGCTTTGATTAAAGAGAAATACATATAACCTTTTATATCATTCAGTAGTCCAGATTTAATGCCATCATATTGAATGGGTAAAATACTCAACTTTCTTCTAAAACCTTGATTACCCAAAGTTTCCATCACCCTAAGAGAAATGGACAGGAAGTTATCTGTATGAATTTGCATGTATCTTATTTTATAATTGCAGTAGCATTTACTAACTATATGGATAGGACATTGAGATTTTATTGTGGGTAGAAAAATAAGAAAGCAAATTAAAAGAGAAATTTTTTTCCATGAATTAAAGAAACAAATTGTTCCCCTGAGTGTCTCCTTAATTGATGAAGAGTGAATAAGTAGGGTACAGTTAACTAGACAAGCATGAGGGGCAGGCATATCTCTCAGGACTGAGGTTAGAACCTCAGGCTTTCGAAGTGTGAGGGATTTGTAAATGAAGCTACTTTGTTACTGTCAGAATTAATATGTGGATAAAAATCTATGTTTTAAAAGCTCTTACAGCATTTTTTTTTGTATTTCCTCTTTATTTTTAAAAGTAGTTTTATGTTATTTTTGTGCTGTTAACATCCTACACTTACGACATTTCTGCCCCCTCACTGCCGACACCAAACAATAGAATTGCTTCAATTAAGAAACAGAGCATCAGCCCCTGGCATCTTATTCTGTTGTTCCCTCTTTTTTTTTTTTTTTTGCTAGGGAGAATTCATTTGTTTCTTAATTAAGAAAAACACCAATAGCATGAAAAATCTGCTTATGATACCTGAATGGTAATTAGGCAAAAGGTAAAAAAGAAGCATGCACATACATTCCAATAGCAGCCAAAATGAACTTGAGCTGATAAAAAGGAACCGAACTACCCTGGCATAAATGGAGACTGAGAGAAGTGTACAGTCATTATGGCTAAGACAATATGCAAACTATCTTGAAAGAAATCAAATTGCTAGAGTGTTTTCATTTGCATGTATTAACTATTAACATAATGAGGAGAAGTGACATTGGACCCGGATTGTGTGTCTGTTCGGATTGATAACTCTACTGCATCTGCAAACAGACACCCAAAAAATCATGCTAGTGGTTAGATCAGAGTTGAACTCTGCAGTGTGGGCTAAAATGAAATCCAGGGCTTGGTGAACCTGCTGAGCCACTGAATGGTTGTCATCTGTCTCTCACATTGTTTCATTCTTTTTCTCTCTCTCTCTCTCCTCAGCTCTCCTTCTTCTCCTTCTCTTTTCCTCCCTCCCTTATGTTTCAAAAGTGATAGTAATATTTCCGTGCAAATTCTCATTGGAAACTTCTTGGTTTTGCCCAGTACAACTTTTCACAGTGTAACTAATGCTATAAAGGAGATCTTAAAAATCATAGGATTAAGATCCATCACAGGATTTGAAATCTTAGGGTTTTTAAAAATTTATTCCCAGCAAATGTAAACCTAGGAATAAAGAGAACTGACATTTATTGAACTCCCCTTGTGTACATACAGCCCTTTAGTCATGTCCCACTCTTTGAGACCCCATGGACAGTATAGCCCACTAGGCTCCTCTGTCCATGGGATTCTTTAGGCAAGAATAGTGGAGTGGTTGCCATGCCCTCCTCCAGGGGATCTTCTTGACCCGGGGATTGAACGTACATCTCCTGCTTTGGCAGGTGGATTCCTTACCATTAGTGCCATCTGGGAAGCCCATTCATGTACTGAACAGTGTTTTTCCTTAGAGAAATGGAAAGAGTCCTTGAGAAAGATGAAGGAGACGTGACAGTGAGAGACATCTCTAGCCTTTTAGACAGCTATCAGCACAATCATTGAACCTCTGGGTCTTAGTTCATTCTAATCTGCAAAATAGGGTAATGTTTCCCAATCTCAAAACCCTTGAGGCCAATACTTAACGTCAGTGTTCTTAAAACCCGAGAGAAATTGGAAGTTCATCACTCAGAAACCTGCTCAGAGCAACTAAAATGCTTTATTTCCTTACGAGCCATGGGATTTATCATTAATAGCATGACTTTTGCTAATCTGTGTTGATGAGAAGCTCTGATGACTATATAAATCTTTGACTAATTTGAATAAAATAAACATTTTTAAATTTTGAGTTTCATGTTTTATTGTTCCTTAAAGCAAAGTATGGCTTGCTTTAAAATCAATAAATCCATTTAATGTTGCAGTAGTTTTTACTCTCTTGAAAAGCTTACTGATGTGTGTCTTACAAGTGATGGAGACTACTAATTAAGAAATCTTGTATCATTTTTTTCCCCTACAATTTTGTTTATTCTATTTCACACGTCTTTGTGTCCTCTTGGCAGTGTTCAGTCATGTACTAGAAAGGTAAGTTCTCTGCTCTTATAGAGTTTGCATTCTAGAGATGGGCTGCTGCTGATGCTACCGCTAAGTCACTTCAGTCGTGTCCAACTCTGTGCGACCCCATAGACGGCAGCCCACCAGGCTTCCCCATCCCTGGGATTCTCCAGGCAAGAACACTGGAGTGGGTTGCCATTTCCTTCTCCAATGCATGAACGTGAAAAGTGAAAGTGAAGTCACTCAGTAGTGTCCGACTCTTAACGACCCCATGGACTGCAGCCTACCAGGCTCCTCCATCCATGGGATTTTCCAGGCAAGAGTACTGGAGTGGGGTGTCATCGCCTTCTCCGTAGAGATGGGCAGTGGGCGATAAACATAGTAACTCAGGGATTGCATAGCCTGATGTTGGGTAGGGTAAGTGTGATGAAGAAAAAGCAAGTAGGATAATGTGTCAAAGAGTGACTATTGGGGTCCTTCAATTATCTGTTGGATAAAAGTTTCTTAAACTTGATGCTGTTGAAGGGGAGCAACATGGATATCTTTTTTAAATTAAATAATTGGCAACCGCTCTCAAGGGTGAGGGGGCACACGTCTCTCATAGATCCACCTATTCCTCAATAACCCAGCTAAAAGATACTACTATTTGAATGGTGTGGAGGCTGGGAAAAATTCCTGGGGACTGTTAGACTTCACTGAACAAATCAATTGAGGAGAAATGTGTCAGAGAGGGAGTTAGGTCCTAGGGACAATGTAGTTACTAAGGCAGACGTAGAGCATACTCTCATCAGTCTTTTGTTCTGGGAGAGAGACATCATTCTATCTCAGATAATGGTTATTGCTCTCTGGAAACTCAATCCAGTGCCTTCTGATTTTTCAGACATGGTATTTTTTTGCATGGTATCTGTATGGATGTTTTTCAGCAAATAGGGAATGATGTAATCACATAATTACATTATTCTGTCACTATTAAGGAATCTAGTTTCTATTATAAAATATTATTTATAAATAAGTGTATTATCAATTATGTCCTCATTGTATATAATTATGTCCTCATTGTATATACTTACACATACATACTTTTACTTTGAATAGATATTTGCAATTGATTAGATTTTGTGAGTCTTAAAAATGTTGTTATTGATCATTATCACTACTTTTGCAGTTCAGTTCAGTTCAGTCGCTCAGTCGTGTCCGACTCTTTGCGACCCCATGAACCACAGCACGCCAGGCCTCCCTGTTCATCACCAGCTCCTGGAGTTCACCCAAACCCATGTCCATCGAGTTGGTGATGCCATCCAACCATCTCATCCTCTGTTGTTCCCTTCTCCTCCTGCCCTCAATCTTTCCCAGCATCAGGGTCTTTTCAAATGAGTCAGCTGTTCACATCAGGTGTCCAAAGTACTGGAGTTTCAGCTTCAACATCAGTCCTTCCAGTGAACACCTAGGACTGATCTCCTTTAGGATGGAATGGTTGGATCTCCTTGCAGTCCAAGGGATTCTCAAAGTCTTCTCCAACACCATAGTTCAAAAGCATCAACTCTTTGGCTCTCAGCTTTCTTTATAGTCCAACTCTCACATCCATACATGACCACTGGAAAAATCATAGCCTTGACTAGACGGACCTTTGTTGACAAAGTAATGTCTCTGCTTTTTAATATGCTATCTAGGTTGGTCATAACTTTCCTTCCAAGGAGTAAGTGTCTTTTAATTTCATGGCTGCAGTCGCCATCTGCAGTGATTTTGGAACCCAGAGAAATAAAGTCAGCCACTGTTTCCACTGTTTCCCCATCTATTTGCCATGAAGTGATGGGACTGGATGGCATAATCTTAGTTTTCTGAATGTTGAGCTTTAAGCCAACTTTTTCACTCTCCTCTTTCACTTCCATCAAGAGGCTCTTTAGTTCTTCACTTTCTGCCATAAGGGTGATGTCATCTGCATATCTGAGGTTATTGATATTTCTCCTGGCAATCTTGATTCCAGCTCGTGCTTCCTCCAGCCCCAGCATTTCTCATGATGTACTCTGCATAGAAGTTAAATAAGTAGGGTGACAATGTACAGCCTTAACATACTCCTTTTCCTATTTGGAACCAGTCTGTTCCATGTCCAGTTCTAACTGTTGCTTCCTGACCTGCATATAGGTTTCTCAAGAGGCAGGTCAGGTGGTCTGGTATTCCCATCTCTTTCAGAATTTTCCACAGTTTATTGTGATCCACACAGTCAAAGGCTTGCAGACATGTTAATTCCACTTTAATTCCATTTTGCATAACATAACATCACTGCTTAATATAAGTGGACATGTGTAACCACAGAAGCCTGTAGAGCTTCTAGGGACCATAAGGCATTGGGAACATCCTGATAGATTACAATTTTGTACTGTAGACAAAGTATTCATTAGAGTTTTAATAGAAGGATTTCTTCACTGGTTATTCATCTGGAGATGGCTCAGTGAAATGACCCAATGTCAGTAAATATAAGGGCTTCCCTGGTGGCTCAGCAGGTAAAGAATCTGCCTGCGAATGCAGGAGACATTTGATCCCTGGGTCAGGAAGATCCCCTGGAGAAGGAAATGGCAATTCACTCCAGTATTTTTCCCTGGGAAATCCCATGAACAGAGGAGCTTGGTGGGCTACAGTTCATGGGCTTGCAAAGATTCAGATATGGCTGAGCAACTAGACTGGAAACAACAGTAAATGTAAACCTCTACTCAGGAGAGGATTAGGAAATGGCAACCCACTCCAGTATTCTTTCCTGGAGAATTCCATGGACAGGGTAGCCTGGTGGGCTGCAGTCTGTGAGATCACAAAGAGTCAGACTTGTGAACACACAGCATACACACTCTGGAGAACGCAGGGGAAAAAGACACCCCAGATCTGGCTGCATAAAGGTCTTTTCGATTCTGAAGATTTCCAATAAATATCTTCTCAGGTAGGAATAGATGAATTGATAGTACTCTTTGAAACATCTCCACACTTAATGTTATCTTAGCATTCTATTTTCATGAATATGGAGGTTATAAAGAAATCTGTTTCACATTTAAGTGATAAGTTAACCTTTCTGCCACATATGTTGACTGTAATGTCAAAATCTCCTTTGAGGAAGTCAAGTTGATGATCTCTGCTGAATCATTCATTCAGATTCAGCTTAAGGGGTGAGAGGTGAGAGGGTTAAGAGATGAGAACAGGTGTCATATCCTCTTAGAAAGTACCTAAGAATTAGGAAGCACAGTTGCTCCAGGAGAACTCGGGAAGAATCTGTTTCTGGAAGGAAGCACAAAACTGAGCACAAAGGTGTATAATTTGAAAAAAAGCAAACAACTCAAAGCAGAATTGAAGAGCAATGCTTGAAGCCTTTAGATACTTACTGATAATGAAGCATTAAAATTTTCATTTGGACTTCTGTGTTTATCTAAAGAAAATAAGCAGAATATGATAGCTGGGGAAAAGGCTGAAGGAACCCTTAGAGGGGAATATATGTTCTTAACTTATATTTACTTCAAACTAACAATAGAAAACCCTAAAACAAACCAAGAAAAAAAAAGATTTGCTTTCTTTATCAATTGTAATTATGTTGATTCTATTTGAAAGAGAAATAACCAATTTCAGACTCATTATAAACTAATATTTATTTTTCTGGATATGGAAACTACAACAGGCGGATAATGTATCTCTTGGGTTTCTTAGTAATCTTTGCCAGTGCCTCTCATATCTAAGCTGCTGGGTCTGGTATGAACCAATAAAAATATATGATTTTCTAGAGATAGACCTAACTGCCAAAGGCAGAGAGGGACACACTTAATGAATGCCTGAAAATCTGGAATTATTTTTGCTTAAATGGGTTTTACTATGTCTCTTAAAATTAATAGTATCCAGTTTCACAGCTCTGTGCAGTCTGGGATGGTGTCCTAAAACTGTTCGTGATATTTAATAAAATCCTGAATTTGGGTTAAAAAAGGCAATTGTATAAGTACAGGATATCATTAACCTCAGATATGCAGATGACACCATCCTTATGGCAGAAAGCAAAAAGGAACTAAAGACCCTCTTGATGAAAGTGAAAGAGAAGAATGAAAAAGCTGGCTTAAAGCTCAACATTCAAAAAACAAAGATCATGGCATCCGGTCCCATCACTTCATGGCAAATAGATGATGAAACAGTGGAAACAGTGACAGACTTTATTTTCTTGGGCTCCAAAAATATCACTGCAGATGGTGACTGCAGTCATGAAATTAAAAGATGCTTGCTCCTTGGAAGAGAAACTATGACAAAACTAAACAGTGTATTAAAAAGCAGAGACATTACTTTGCCAACAAAGGTCTGTGTAGTCAAAGCTATGATTTTTCCAGCACTCATGTACAGGTGTGAGAGTTGGACCATAAAGAAAGCTGAGTGCTGAAGAATTGATGCTTTTGAACTGCGTATTGGAGAAGACTCTTGAGAGTCCCTTGGATTGCAAGGAGATCAAACCAGTCAATTCTAAAGGAAATCGGTCCTGAATATCCATTGGAGGGACTGATGCTGAGGCTGAAGCTCCAATCCTTTGGCCACCTGATGCGAAGAACTGACTCATTTGAAAAGGCCCTAATGCTGGGAAAGATTGAAGGCAGGATGAGAAAGGGATGATAGAGGATGAATTGTTTGGATGGCATCACCGACTCAATTGATATGAGTTTGAGCAAGCTCCAGGGGTTGGTGATGGACAGGGTAGCCTGGTGTGCTGCAGTCCATGGGTTCACAAAGTCAGACATGACTGAATGACGAACAAGATCAGAGAAGAGTGACCCTTGTATGCTGGCAAAATGAAAACTTTATAGATGTTTCAGTTAATTGTAAGTCTTCAGTGGAAGTTGCAGTCCAGAATGATTCTTCAGTATTAAACAATTAACAGGGAGCCCTGCTGTACTTTGTCCTGGCAAGACACATCTTGGGTATTATGTTTGTGTCCTCCTTCAATATCGTGTCTGGAGGATTGTTAACATCAAGCAATAGCTGAAGGAATTGGAGATGTTTAATCAGTTCAGTTCAGTCGCTCAGTTGTGTCCGACTCTTTGCGACCCCGTGAATCGCAGCATGCCATGCCTCCCTGTCCATCACCAACTCCCGGAGTTCACTCAGACTCACATCCATCGAGTCAGTGATGCCTTCTAGGCATCTCATCCTCTGTCGTCCCCTTCTCCTCCTGCCCCCCAATCCCTCCCAGTATCAGAGTCTTTTCCAATGAATCAACTCTTTGCATGAGGTGGCCAAAGTACTGGAGTTTCAGCTTTAGCATCATTCCTTCCAGAGAAATCCCAGGGCTGATGTTTAATAGGAAAAGAAAATTATAGGTTTCATATGAGGGCTATACCCAGATATGAGGAACTCATGCAGAGGAGAAATTCGCTATTTTTTTTTAGCTTAGAAAAAAATAGCTTGAAAGAGCATTGTGAGTCTGTGTTCTATGTACTGAGGGGAGACTTGGGCTTGGCATGCAGAACAGTTAGAGCTGTTTGAAATGGAATGGCCTTCATTGTAAGGCAGAGAGCTACTCTCCCTGAAAGAAAGTAAGTAAAGGTTTGCCTGGATAATCACTTGCTAGATTTATTATCTGATAGATCCTTAAAAGGCAGGGGGCGATTGGGATTATGGAGTTAAGGGGCAACATGGGTGACATAGATTCCTGGATTATTTCATACTCTAGATGGGCCTTGGAATGTTTTGAGACTCTCCGGTGAATTCTGCTACTGCTAAGTCGCTTCAGTCGTGTCCAACTCTGTGCGACCCCATAGACGGCACCCACCAGGCTCCGCCGTCCCTGGGGTTCTCCAGGCAAGAACACTGGAGTGGGTTGCCATTTCCTTCTCCAATGCATGAAAGTGAAAAGTGAAAGTGAAGTCGCTCAGTCCTATCCGACTCTTTGCGACCCCATGGACTGCAGCCCACCAGGCTCCTCCATCCAAGGGATTTTCCCGGCAAGAGTACTGGAGTGGGGTGCCATTTCCAGAAAGATTTAATTGGTACCTGTCAAGTCTTTCTCATATTTGTAATTGAATCAGTAACAACCAACTCTCCTGGAACTAAATGAGAGGTGTCAGGACTGTCACTTGCTGAGGCCCTTTCTAAGGCCTTGGGAGGGGCTCAAGCAGTGAGATCAGATATTTTTATAACATTTTCAAAGTGAAGATGTTTTAACTACAATTTAGTCTGATCATTCTTTCTGTGTTGACTTTCCCTCTGTCACACTTAGGAATGGCCACAAGTATTGTTGGGATCTCGGTAAGGGGAGATTGAGCAGAAAAAAATAATTGTCTCACTTTTAATATTTGCAATTTACTGAGATGTCTTTTTCTAAATAAATATTTACTTTCATATATACCTTATAGCATAATTTTGTATCCTCTTACAGAGGGTTCCCAATTGTGTACGCTTCAGATCTTGCAGTTCCTGGATCTATTTCTCTTTGCCCTGTTTGTATGTGTCATGATTCTAAGTACCACAGTAGAAAGATACATAAGTCATTGTCTTTGTATTAAGTTATGTGCAATGATAGTGTGGTACTCTGATCAGTTTTGAGTTCAACCATCTATGTGAGTAACTGATTAATACTGATATAAAATATAATATTTTTACAACTTTACATGCATGGATGTTTTTATTATGGGATAAGAAATGACTCATATAAAAATGACGAGAAAGACCAGCATTGACTGTGATTCCCCCTAACCTAAGAAAATCAAAGTATATTGTAATCTAATATATGTGTATATTATTCCCATGGCAAAGGTAAAAGCATGTTATTGTGTGTACCTTATTGATTAGGAAATTGATGTATGTTTGTGTGGATGTATCCAAACATTTTTATGCTTTTGAGATGAAATCACTTTAACATCAAAACAAGTGAACTCAGCTAACACATTTTGAGGATCTTTATGAAAAAATTTTTTCTGTGTCTTAATCAATAATAATAGGTTACCAAACATGCTTTCAGAAACCTGGAGCTTTTTCTAGATCTTTAAACACACAACAGTGTTCTGTATCTTTTTACCAAAATTCAGTTTTATTCTTGTTTTCATCTTTTGAAAGGCAGTCATGTTGGGCACCATTCTGTGCTGTTATCTTCAGTTTATTGGGGTTCTTTTCAAAAAGGTACTGTGATTTTGAAGATAACACAGTCAGGAGATGTGCTATGACTGAATTCCATATACAGTAGCATCATTTCTTCCATCCAGGGAAGCTTATACTTTCTGAAAGGTATGGAAGCTCTTCCAAGTGTGTGACTGGCTAGCAGGTGATGTTTTCATATCTGCTGTTGAGCAGATTGGCTCAAGGGGTAAAAATGCTGTCCATCTTGTCCAAACACAATGGGTGTGCCAAAAAATATCTCATCAAATATTGTTCCCTTCATGGGTCATCATCATTGAGATTAGTGTAATAGAGAAAGTGGAAATTTGAGTGTTCTCTACACTATTGTAACTAACTCCAGGATAAATTGCATTTTTCAAACAGACTTCTTTTCAAATGTCAGTTTTATTATGTATGTGTACAATATTTCTAAATATTCCATTTCCTCTGATTATAGTGTTTATTTTTTTCAGTGGAGATTTGCTGAGCAACTGCAACATCCCTGAAATTGACAAATATTTGAATAATTTCTCTTGAACTTAAAAAAAAGAAAAGACATTAAATACTATTGTGGTATAGATATTGTAAGATTAGTGGATAGATTTGATTCTTGGCCTGCTTGTTTTAAGTGTTATGTATGATATTAAACTTTATAGGAGGGGAATATAATAAACATTGATTTCCTTCATTACTTTGGTAATCAGTGATATACAGTTATGTTAAACATACTTGTGCATCACATATTACTTCTGAAGAAGGGAGGACAGTTTTTGAGAACCCTCCTGTGTATTGGAGACTCCACTTAGCATTTTATATATATTTGATTTGTTTATATTATTTATCTGTTTTATCCTATTTTCTGTGTGTGTGCTAAGTCGCTTCAGTTATGTCCAGCTCTTTGCAACCTCATGGACTGTGGCCCACCAGGCTCCTTTGTCCATGGGATTCTCCATGCAAGAATGATAGAGTGGGTTGCCATGCCCTTCTCCAGGGCATCTTCCTGACCCAGCGATCGAACCTGTGTCTCTGACATCTGCATTGGCAAGCAGGTTCTTTACTGCTAGTGCCACCTGGGAAGTCCCTAGCTTAGCATTTTATATACATTTGATTTGTTTGTGTTATTTATCTGATTTATCCTATTTTATATAGGACAGATAAAATTGAACCTATTTTGGAGACATCTTTCTGGGTGACACTGCAGTTGACGGAGCGAATGTTTGAACCAGGTTTGAGGGGCTCTTTTCACAACCCCATTTTGTCAGTGGAAATGGTTCTGCAAGATGGAATAATGTATTCAACAATGAATATGACACAAGAAGACTTCTGAAGGTGAAAATTGTACGTTTGTTTGATTGTGGTGATGGTTTCCACAGGTGTATGCGTGTATCTGAACTCACCAAACTGTATGCATTGAATACGTGTAGTTTTTGTGTCAATTATACATCAGTAAAGGTGTTTAAAATATGTACACAGGTATGAAAGACGTATTATTATTAAGATCAGAAAAAATAAACAAGTTGAACTTGCTAAAAACAAAGATGTGATCCTATAGATGGAAATGCCTGCTAATGGATCGCAGACTTAAATACTGAGTAAATCCTAGTCAGTTTTGAAACATGGTTCCTATCCTCATGTGGATTATTGTTTGAGGAAACCAGATGTAACTACACCTATAATAGAGAATGAAATGTCAGCCCAGGAGTGCCACACAGCCGTAAACAAAGAATTATGGGTAGAAATCTGGGGCCTTTTATTCACTTGTTTAAGAAAGAATGTTATTGGAAACTTTAGACAATTTAAGATAATATAAAATCCCCTGGAAACCCTTAGGCATCAGATAGAAAAATTTACTGAAAGCCCTTTTAAGTATTCACTCTAATGTGATTATTCTTTTACCATTAGAAATCCAATTTACTGATCATGAATCAAAAGCCTATATGGAACATGAAACTTTTAGTCATTGATATTAACAAGAATCTTATTTTCTCACAGCTTGTGAGATTTAGCTTAGAGTTGGTATAGTCTCACTAAGTTGTTTTAACACGTTATTTTTGTATTATAGTTAATAAAATACATTCATAAATCTTACTGTGAGAAGTTAATGCATATTCAATATGAGATGTGTGAAAACTCAGAAGCCGCAGCTTAGAGTACTGTTTTTCCTGTCTGCAAGAGGTTATATTTCAAACATGATAACTGAAGTTTCTAACATTTAGTTGTTATATAGCAGGTATGGCAGAGAGAGAGAACAGCTTAGCAAACTGGCAGTGACACAACCAAGCCCAAAGGAGGCATGCGACATACCTTTGCTTCATTCAGAGACGTGGTGTATGTCGGTATGCTTTGCCCTATCGCTCAGTTAGTTTGAGCAATTTCCATTCCATTATGCTCTCTTACAGTTTCTGTTTTATCCCCCTTCTGGCTTATTCAAGTGTTTAAATTTCAAATTAGTAGCTTGTCTTTATCATTCATATGGGATTGGGGAAACATATTACAGCCGTTAGACATGTTTACCATATTAAAAATAATAACAAAGAAAACAAAAAATGATAAAGAAAATAGAACAACATACTAAGGGTTGTGTCTAAGTCACAGGCTACCCTGATAAATTACCTTAATGCAGTAGTAGTGAACTCTTTTTCTAAAATACGGTTATCAAACTTAATGAGAACATTGAGAAGACCTGTGTGTGTGTGATATTTAAAATGTTGGGACAGAATCAATTGACAGAAGTAAGTCCTAGACGTTCTTCCTTTTATAAATAAATCTTGTTAGTATTTTGTGATTTCCACACATCACATAGTTTACACAGATAAATAATCATGTAGTAAGGAACAAGGGAATAGCAATAACAGAAAGCAGTAATACTTATATAATGCTGAATATTGTATGTTTTACATTTTTATGGATTCATTTTTTTTAACAAAGTCATTTGTACAGGAAGCCAAGATTTATAATTTACCATCTTATGATTTCAAATGCTTTTCCAGGAATTTAGGGGAGAGAGTTCTGTATTATCTCAGCACAGTCTCATCAAATTACAAATCTCAGATTTCATCCTGGCTCATTGAGGTCAAAATACTGATGTGTTTCTCTCTGGCTTTTTCTGTGTAAGTAAAGTGAAATGAAAAACTGAGGGTATTGTAATATTACTCAATTTTACAAATACTCTGTAGAAGAAAATGTTTCTTATTCCAACTAAGAGAAAGAGAATGCTAATGGTTAATGTGTGCGGTGATCATGTGAAACTCAAGGATTGTAGTTTACTATTGATAGTGTTTGCATTTCAACTTCTATTCATTTCTCTTCGAGGACCAGGTAATGAGAGGTACACGACAGTAAGCCAATAAAGGTGCTGGTGGATACTCCACATATTAGATAGTCCATTTATGAATAGGAAGTCAGCATACCCGTTTGTAATTATGTAAAAAGATGACTGGGATTTGGAATTTTGTTTATAAGTTTGAAATCTGGAATTGTTTGATTTTATTTGCAAATGCTTATGAGGTTGAACAGTTCACACTCCACTTGATCCTGCAAAGTGAATTCTCATATGATCAGCATAGATAATAGAATATTTCCTTTCCTACTTAAACAGCATTTTCAAAAGGTTTGTAAATATTTGTTTCTCAGGGATCCATTTATCTTCTTCCTCAGTTCGAAAAGAACTGTTATGGGGTTATGGAAAAAGATGATAAATGAGTCCCAGGAGCCTGGGTTTAAATTGTCCCACTGTAAGGTTGCACTATTATTTAGTAGACATGCAGAGTCTTTGAGGGCATTAGTATTAACTGATTAGGTACTGGATTTTTTTTTAATGCCAGAATTTTGAAATGAAAATAAGTCACTCATGGAGCTATTCTGGCTTTTTATTTATCCATTATTAAATCCATATGAAAATTCAATGTAACAAGGATGAAAAATAGTGGAAGACATACCTTATCAAAGGACTGGCCTGGACTTGAGCTTCTCAATTCCTGTTCAGTTCTGTGGTCTGTAATTGTATACAAAACTTGTAACAAAGAAAGTGACGACAAAGCCCATCTGCTCTTGGTTATTCTTGTACACAATACAAGGTAAAACCTGGAATGAACCAAGGAGTATTTTGATTAATTGAACTTAACTTATGGTTATCCAGAAACTAACATATTACATAAAACCTTTACTAAAATTCTCCATTGAAGTTTGTATTCACTTTAAGTGAACATAATGAAACATGGTAATTTAAGACCTTGTAGAAACTCTGCATCATCGTTCTAAATGATAAAGTTCATTACATACATTATATGAAGATATAAAAGATGAAGAAGTCTATATTCGTTGTATACTGACCTCAATTTCTGACAAAAGCAATATAAAAAATATACATGACTACCCTATTACATGGATTGTTTTCGTGTTCTCTATGTCAGTATTTATATTTTATTTACATGTATAATCATGGTAGATATATCATTTTATTATGATTATAAGAAATATTTTCCACATTTCTATATGGTCTTATTGGTTTTAATTTTGCCTTTCTGTCCTGTGGTCTCTTAGCGGATTTGCTGCAGTTGAAACATTCTATTTTAAGGCGTTTGGCTAGTATCCAACTT
This sequence comes from Ovis canadensis, assembly GCF_042477335.2. Classification (NCBI taxonomy): domain Eukaryota; kingdom Metazoa; phylum Chordata; class Mammalia; order Artiodactyla; family Bovidae; genus Ovis; species Ovis canadensis. Next base: position 82,300,229 of record NC_091253.1, on the reverse strand, counting down.
TTGTAACTTCTGAAAGAACTAAATTAATGCATATCATCATTTCCATCTTTTAGGTTTTTCTGGAAGGATAAATTTCAAGCAGTAAGATTAGTGGGTTAAAGGATATATAGTACTTTTTAGGAGATTAGAGACCAGAAGGAAAGGATAAAGAAAAACATTTTTTCATAGCTTTGGTATTAAACTTGTAGAGTTCTAACATCCTTAGAAATTCTAGAACTCAGTGATTCTGGAATATCAACATACACTTTTGGGCCGAGTATGATATCATAAAACATAATTTGTACAGAGGCTGAAGGCAGGCAGCCCATCTGAGGAACTGTTAAAGCAATGCAGGTGTAGAGTTATGAGTTCCTGGACTTGGATGGGTTTGAAATGTAATGAAACATGGCAACCTACTCCTCATTATATGTTTATTCTAGGTACTCTGGGTACAGAAAAAAGACAGAAAGTTCCACTCTAAAGTTTGTGAAATACTCAAGTAGTAAATTTATTCCGAGAAGAAATATCAGATAAATAAAGGAATAGAGTACTGTAGGTAGATCTAAGTTAGATAGACAAGCTTTTGTATTGAGTGAATCTTGAGCTGAAATTTCAAGGAAATGGAAGATTATTGGTTAAGAAGGAGGGAAAGATGGCTGTCAAGGGAGGAGCAAAGAAGAAATTAAACAGATTCTATTTCCTTTTGGACACTGAAGAGTTGAATAAATTCTTACCTTTGTGCATATTTTAGCATGTTAAGACTTGGTTTATCCATTCATTCATCTATTTACTGGTGATTTTTGGAGGATACAAAATTGTCATATTTCCTCGGCTGTGAAAATAACTATATTCTATCTTATTTCAAAGTTGTGAAATAAGCATCAAATCTAACTGGAATATTTAGGTAGACATTCAATTTTGCACTTAAAACTTCTGACTCAAAATCCTTTCATTGAAACCTGGGCTGCTGTGAAATTGTGCCTACTGTCTTTACATATCTAATGATTAAATTTGGTTTACAGATAATGTTGCTGATTAGAAGTGTAAATAATGAAATCTGGAATATTAATAGGAGAGAAATATTTCTTTATTCCCCAAATCAAATGTCTGTCTTCTTTAAAATGTATGTTCAAATTATTGCTGTGAAAAAGATAGGGGACCATTTTCCCTATAGATAAAATGGTCCAGTTTTTACATAAAAGCAAAACTTAGTATTTAATTAATGGAGAAAATTATTTAGCTAAAATGATTGCAATTTCCCTTGGACCCAGCAGCCTTAGCATCCCTTGGGGAGCTAGTTAGAAAGGCAAATTCCTGAACTCTACTCCAGACCTCCTGATTCAGAACAGAGTGGTGGGGCTCAGAAAGCTGGATTTTAACAAGTCCTTCAGGTTGTTCTTACACTGAAGTGAGAAAACTGTGTATTTAGAATGACTTTTTATACTAAACGTGACAATTATGGCTTCTGCTGCTGCTGCTGCTAAGTCGCATCAATTGTGTCCGATTCTGTGCGACCCCATAGACGGCAGCCTAACAGGCTCCCCCGTCCCTGGGATTCTCCAGGCAAGGATACTGGAGTGGGTTGCCATTTCCTTCTCCAGTGCATGAAGGTGAAAAGTGAAAGTGAAGTTGCTCAGTCGCGTCCGATGATTATGGCTAGCTGGTGTCTAATCTAAATTTTAGACTTCTATCATTTAGGACCAAGCCTTGAGTGCCCCATAGACAGTGTGTTGATTTTGCACACTGCTGGATGGTTCAAGTATTCTTTCATAAAATAGTGTTTTAATTTTGTGCCCATCGTAGAAGCTTAGTTTAGCAGCTTTTAAATTCCTAACTATAATATGCTTGCTTCTTTCATTACATGCTTTAAAGTGTGTTTTTTTCCTATACAGTAACAGTCTCAGTTATAACATATATGGTATCTAGGACATAGTTTTTTAAAACCCCTTCAGTGAATTTCATTAGAGATAATTAATAGTATTTGTGATACACACCATTTCAGTGCTAAGGAAAAGCATAACTTTAATTTGTAAAAAAGTCTAGGCAGTACTCCTTTTTTACATTTAGTTTTTCACTTCTTTTGCTATGACTTTAAAACAAAAAGCATGCACAGTTCCTATTGTATCATCTTTATTTTCCTTCTCATATATATTATTCCTCTCATAATTTTTCTCTGGATATGCTGATATATTTGAACAGATGAGAATAAGAGTCGGGATTTAGCTTTCTATTATCCTTTCTCAGTCTTCCTTCGTAGTTCAGTCAGTAAAGAATCTGACTGCAGTGCAGAAGACCTGTGTTCAATCCCTGGGTCAGGAAGATCTGCTGGAGAAGGAAATGGCAACCCACTCCACTATTCTTGCCTGGTGAATCCCATGGACAGAGGAGCCTGGCAGACTACAGTGCATGAGGTTGCAAGAGTCGGACACGACTGAGCGACTAAACCACCACCGCCAGTCTCCTCCACACATACTGCCATAAAAAGCAGAACTAGATTTGTGGTTAAGATTTACTTCCGCATGGTTATATAATGCTTTTTGGCTTATTAAAAAAAAAAAAAACTTTAAATGTTAATATTGAAACCTTATCTATTTGCCCACCTACCTGTTCCAACCAACGTACCTACCTACCTATTTATCTATACCAGTCAGTTACAGTTAGAGGAATTCATACAGATCATTTCACTCTGGGGAACAGCATTAGTGTTGTTCAAATTATGTTCAGATTGGGAACATAAATTATTTACCTGGGGAGATTAAGTAGTATTAGTTGAGCTCTTGGTTTGAGTTACATTACTGTCTAAGCAAACATATAAATCTTCAAACATGGTTAATAATCTTTTCACTTCCTAACTTGGTCTTTTTCCAACTATTGATATTTTCTTGGACTGTGAAAATTCTTTTTTTTAGAAGCCTTTCCTAATTCATTTGAAGGGATCCTTTCCGGTCCTGTCTTAGACATGGTGTGTATGTTTGCCTCTCACCACAAAGTCACTCTTGGGTCTGTTCAGATGTCACCTTATTAGAGAAGCCTCTCTGACCACCTCACGTAAGACAGTGTCACCTTCTTTTGTCTATGGCTGTCCCCTTACTCTGATTTATTTTTCTCCAAAGCACATATCCTCACCTGAACTAAGTATTTCATGCAAGCAAGCACTTTCTTGTTGTTGTCGTTAGATTGTTTTAAAAAGTCTATACCCAAGAACCAGAGATTATTTATAATTAATCTTTCTCCCTCTTCTGAGGTGTAAGTTACATTAGAGCTGGGACTTTGTTGATTTTATTTCTTGTGATGCCTCCATCACAAGAGCACAGCACCAAGCAATGGTAACCAACCAACTATAGTTGGTGGATGGATAAATATGTAAATGGATTTTGTGGGTTAGTGCATTTGTGTTTCTCATTTGCTACTTACTACTCTTCCTAATAAATTCTTATATCAGAACTCCTATGTTAGCTGTCTTCATATTACCCTTGAGGCATTTATTTAAACTTTTTTTAAAGGACTAGAGTTTCTGTTAAGTGTTGTTCTGAAAAATTGTTTGTTTTCAGTTTCTAATATGTTTCATTTGAATTTTTAATACATTTTAAAGCATCAATAAACTGTGACTAACTTATACAGGTATCATAAAGACTTGGGTAGTGACAGTAGTCTGATGATGACCATAATTATCCAGATGTAGTGGTACTTAAAGTAAGCAAGTCTAAAAAAGTAAGCCTCAGTGGAGTGCTCTCATGATAGGCTGGCTCAAAATGCTGCAAAGCACTTACGGATGCTAACTTTTTTTACAGGAAGAAATGTGATTGAGATATGTTAAATGGAAATCTATACAAAACCAGTGAAATTGTTAAAATATTCAAATATGCCATATTGTAACAAGAAAACACTGCGATGCACTGAAATCAGCAGTAGAACAGCTGTGTTTTAAAGGACAGTACTTTGAATGTCACTTGACAATTTGCTTTCAATTAGAAGTAATTTACAGGAAGATGCCCACAAGCTAATCTTTACAGGATAATTAAGTTCCATTTTCTTTACTTTTAATTAAAAAGCAGAAAAGATTTAGCTGATCCATAAAAAATGTTCTGTTTAAACATTCATCAGACTTCACACTCTTTTTTTGTTATTTGTTGTAGCAGATGTTATCAAAAGTGCAGTCTGCTCTGTTTTAAACCCTGAGTGTTTGGAAAGTGAAACATGAGTTGCAGTAGGCATGTACTGGTGAGGTATGATCATTTAACATCTGTATGTTCAAAGAGGATAAAACAGATACTAATGTTCCATTCCTTAATTGTGTTCTGTCTGATGCATTTAATTGTACAACAAAACCACATACATTAAAATGAGAAGCAGTGCACTTTTGAATTTTAAACATTATATGTAGTAGGATGATATTTTACAAAACCCTTTAAGTGTTTTAAAGTGTCCATAGATTGAGATGTAACATGTTATTTTATTCAAATTTTAATTATATAAAACTTGACACTGTTTTAACAAGAGATTTTACTCATTTGAAAAGATGGCAGACTTAAAGTGATATTCTAAAGTCTTTTAAAACTGTATTCTTTGTGTTAACAAGTTTTTAGCATCATTGCTGTTTTTATTTGGCAAAATAAAATACATTGCCAAAGGCATTTGGAGCTTTGGTTTTATAAATCACTATTGGTCAGTGACATGCAAGTGAAGTGAAAGTTGCTCAGTAATGTCCGACTCTTTGTGACCCCATGGACTATACAGTCTTTGGAATTCTCCAGGCCAGGATACTGGACTGGGCAGCCTTTCCCTTCTCCAATGGATCTTCCCCACCCAGGGATTGAACCCAGGTCTCCCACATTGCAGCAGATTCTTTACCAGCTGAGCCACAGGGAAGCCCTCTGGTTTTATAAATCACTACTGGTCAATAAACGCACATGTGTGCGTGCGCGTGCGTGCACACACACACATACAACTTTTTAACCGATGAGAACAATTGAATTTGTCATGCTTTAGTCATGTAGCATACTATGTATTGTATCATATGGTCTTAAGGAATTTTGCACCAAAAATTCTCCAGTCAAGAATTCATTAATCCAGTTTTCGGTGTTTTTTTCCCCTATTCTTTTTTTTTTTGGCAGTTTAATCAGTCTGTTCATGTTGCTAATACTTTGGTTTATTTGGAATTTAGATTTCTGAAACTTCAAAAAAAGTTTGGACCCTGTAGATCAGTGTACTTAAAGTTTTTATAGTAATAATTTCACTCACCATGACTTCTGACAAACAAACTTGAGTTTTAATTTTCTGATCTTGTGTACCTACGATTTAAAGATGTTATTAAAGTTACCTACTTTTAATTTCCCAGTTTATTTTCCTTTGTTAGAAAGAAGAGTATATAGAAATAGCAAGAGAGCTTGCTTACAAGCCGGTTTATTTATTTGCTTTACCATTTAGGTTTATACATGTAAGAAATATGCCCAAAGGCATTCTGACCAATACAGTATAGGATACTGCAAAATAAAATAAAGAAATGCAGTTTATTTTAGCAGATATTATAAATTTCAGGTAGGAACTTCATTGTAATAATCACAAGGCATTCATTTAAATGGAGTATGTGTTTGAACATGTAAATGTCATCAGGTTCTGTAATGAACTGGCAAAAATGTGTGCTTCTCATTGAAAGGATAACACCGGGAAAAGATTAAGCATGCCCTGTCTCCTTCCTTCTCTCTTTCCTTTTAGGTAATCAACACCTGGTTGATTACATCTGTTTGAACTATAAAAACTATACTATAAACTTACATGGACGTTTTCATGAAAACGAACTGCAACAAACAGTGCTTAAACTTTCCACTTTCAGCAGAATTCTACCTTTTTGTGTCATCCTGTAATTCAGACTTTCTTTAGCAAAGATGAAACAGTTTTGTTATTGTTCTAGGGAAAACAGTGATTTCCCTTTGGTGCTTGGTTTTCCAGTTTATAACTGCTTTAGAGGAAGAGGACAGATTCTTATATATTTGTGGTGCTCTGAGGAGTTAGCAGCTTGGATGTGTTTGTCTTGTCCCTTGCATCTAAGGCATTGGCTGGTACATGCATGGTCCTCATGAGGTATTTATTAAATGACTGACTGGTCAGCAGCAAAATTTAGATACAGCTTTGTTTGATTCCTTGTACACTTTTAGTGGATTCCGTTTCATCCTTGCTTTTTCTTTTTTGTAAGATCAAAAGGATCTGTGATCTAAGAACCTATAAGCGATTGTGCTACTTTCCACTGCCTTCAGGCCTATGCTGCTGCTGCTGCTGCTGCTGCTGCTGCTAAGTGGCTTCACTCATGTCTGACTCTGTGCGACCCCATAGACGGCAGCCCACCAGGTTCCACCGTCCCTGGGGTGGGTTGCCATTTCCTTCTCCAATGCATGAAAGTGAAAAGTGAAAGTGAAGTCACTGAGTCATGTCCAACTCTCAGCGACCCCATGGACTGCAGCCCACCAGGCTCCTCCATCCATGGGATTTTCCAGGCAAGAGTACTGGACTGGGGTGCCATTGCCTTCTCCGTCAGGCCTATAAATAGGGGAAATAAATATGTATAAACTATACATATAACTGACATATCAGAGAACTAGATAAATATATATACATTTATATACATATACACACAAAACATATAGTTCCCTACTTTAAAAGATTAAAATGATGGATTTGTTTTTTTTCTTGTCCAAATTTAGTTATTTTCTTTTGCGGTTGTTATGGCTTATGACCTCCTCCCCCCGCCGCACACACTCACTTGATTACTGTAATGTTTGGTGTTCATTCCTTTACCCAAGATGTTTATATTTCTTGCCTGCATTTTCTAGGGATGGGTCTTGAATTTGCCTCTGTTTCTCTTTGTTATCACTTCATCCTTCTCACTCAAGTCTACCAGCTTGATCTTCAAAAATGATTTTCAACGTGTTACGATTGCTTAACATCTTCTATGGCTCCCTATTATCTACTTCATTAAATCCAACTTCTGCTTTCATTTTAGGACTTCACATAATTTGTATTACATTCTCCTTCTCAGATTATTTCTCCTGTTCTCCAGCCAGGCAGTAGGGCTTTCTCTACTCCCTCCCCCAACACACACATTCACCTCAAGTTCCTGCTTCTTGGTAAATCTGCAACTAGCTATATAAACGTGTTGGGTGAAATATTGAATAATATTTTCTCATAATTTTTCAACAAGCTTTTTTCTTTCTTCAAAGGCTTGGTAATTAGGTTTTATGTTTGTTTCTAGAAAGATATTCTGCCACTCTGGAAAAAAAAATTCCTTAAAAAAATAATCACCTCCAGTCTGAAGATAGTGATAAAGCGTCAGTTTTTAAGACTTATCATTTTAGTTCTCAATACCTCATTTTGGACCTAGAACGTTAGTGAAAGAAAGGACCTGTAAGTCATCTATCTCCTTAACCATAGAGTGGTGGTGCCTGCCGCTGCCATTTACTTGGCTCATCAGAGCCTTTACATATTTGTAATTCAGTTCAGTTCAGTTTAGTTCGGTTCAGTCACTCAGTCGTGTCCGACTCTTTCCAACCCCATGAACTGCAGCACGCCAGGCCTCCCTGTCCATCACCAGCTCCCGGAGTTCACTCAGACTCACGTCCATCGAGTCAGTGATGCCATCCAGCCGTCTCATCCTCTGTCATCCCCTTTTCCTCCTGCCCCTAATCCCTCCCAGCATCAGAGTCTTTTCCAATGAGTCAGCTCTTTGCATGAGGTGGCCAAAGTACTGGAGTTTCAGCTTTAGCATCATTCCTTCCAAAGAACACCCAGGGCTGATCTCCTTTAGAATGGACTAGTTGGGTCTCCTTGCAGTCCAAGGGACTCTCAAGAGTCTTCTCCAGCACCACAGCTCAAAAGCACCAATTCTTTGGCACTCAGCTTTCTTCACAGTCCAATTCTCGCATCCATACATGACCACTGGAAAAACCATAGCCTTGAGTGGACGGACCTTTGTTGGCAAAGTAATGTCTCTGCTTTTCAATATGCTATCTAGGTTGGTCATAACTTTTCTTCCAAGGAGTAAGCGTCTTTTAATTTCATGGCTGCATATTTGTAATTACCCTTCCATAAATAGTTTGCAGCTTGACCATAGCATTTTGCCACTCTATTAGAATGAGGCACAAAGTCCAAGTTAAAAGCAAAATCCTTAATGAATTTAACAAAATTAAGCAAAGAGCTTTAGGTTATAGGAGCAGAGTTAATGGATTCAGCTGTCTTTACTTTCATTTCAACCAACAAATTTTACATTCATTTTTCAGATGTGAACCTCGTTCAATTAACATGGAGTAAAATTAATTTTGTGAAACTGTTATATCACCCCTGGAGATAATTGGAGATAACCTAATGTGTCACAAAACTCGAGCTAGAAAATCGGCATTTATGGGGTTGGTTTCAATGACTATGTTGGGAAAGGATTTCAAGATTATTTTTAATACATATTTCTTAACCTTTGCTAGGCTTCCTTTCTGTGATTTAGCTGTGACCAGAGTAGGATTGTGATAGGGTCCTAGAATGTAGAGGTGACCAATCCCACAACCAAAGGCAGTACATGACAGTTTCTGAAAATGCGGTTGGTCCATGGACCAAAGGTATCAGCATTACCCAGAAGATAGTTAGCAAAACAAATTTGTGGGCCCCACCCCAGATAACCAGCACAGAATCTCTGTGGATGGAACCCAGGAATCTATGAAGTAATGAGAGCCCCAGTTGAACCTTACACTTGCTTAAGTGAAAGAGCTATTGGTCTGTGGAACCCCAGAGGTCAGATATTTTCAGATAAACCCAGCCTCCATATTTCAGTTGAACAGTCTATATCTAGTGATTTTTCATCTCTCATTCATCATCATAAAATGCAGACAACTTGAATCAAGGTTTCTTCGAATATGGGTCATTTCACGATTTTCATCTGTATTCTGAAGGATATTCTGAATTGATTCATCTAAGCTGATTAAAATGTAGCAGAAGAGCCAGATCACTGTGATGAGCCGTGGAAACCCCACAGTCTTTTTCTAAGGACAAACGTGTGCTTTGTTTATCTTCATGTCCTTCCATCCTACTAGAGAATGAAAGCAACTGAAAACCTTATTCTCGCCCAATTTTGGCACTTAGGTTTGTTTTGTTTTGGCACATGGCTGTGTGCTTTCAACATATAGGAAAGTATCTGCAGAATGAGTCAAATTTCAGATTGTGTGATCAGAAGGATATTTTCCTAAAGGACTGAGGTTGTTAATATTCATACCAAATAATTAATATTTAGATGTTAAACAAGTGACATGGAGTTCTATATTAGTTTTAATAGAAGTCTTTTAAAATAACTTGAACATTTCTTGAAATTCTAGCAATGTTATGTGAAGTGTTATTAATTAATATAATTTAAAGTATGTACATACATCAACTTTTATACATATATAAATCCTTTTCAAAAAATGAACTTTTATAATAATGTTTTATAGAACATTATTATACAGTGGTCAATTGCAAGCTTGACCATAATAGCTTCTGTATGTATAAATGTGTGTGTTTATCATATTCTTAGAAATCTTGCAATATACTATAGAGGGTTTAAAGATAATTTTTGGCATTTTCAATTTGGTATAACTGTAGATCTGAGGCACAGTTATAACCTGCAAAGCATTTAGAAGCAAAATCATACTGGATATGAGCTTTTAGGTATTTATTTAGGTGGAGGTAGAATTAGCTCTGCCAAAGTTTTTTTCTCTATCTCCTTAAGTTGTATAATATTATGTGGTGACAATAATTATACTAGGTCTGGGCTAAGTGATCCTGATATTGGTGCTACTAAGTCTGTATTTTACATCTAACTGATTGTATTGAATTTGTGTTATGTCTGATAAGTACCGAAAAGTTATAATGCCCTAGAGGGTTATTACTATTAATGATACTGAGATACTGTGACGATAGCAGGCACCTCTCTTCATTTAAAGGACTCAGACTTTTCTCGTGCTTACTTTTTTTTTGCTATATTCTGTTTATTATATTCATTTATTTTAATTTTATTGATGCTATCTAAATATCTGCTTACATAATAATGCTAGGTTCTTGGAGGGTGAAGAAGCTGTACTATATAAATAAAGCACAGTTTCTTTCTTCAAAAAGATCTTCCCCTGTGAGTGACTAAATGGCAATGTGCTCAAATATGGAAGTAGCAATCTTAACTGACCTGTTCCTAAGGTTGTAATGTTTAAAACATAATGTTGTAACATTTAAAACATTGTAACATTAATGTTGTAAAGTTTAAACATTTAGTTTAAATTTGATACATTTTATTGCTTGATTCTAAGAATTTTGCAGCAGAGTTCCTTGGTTTGGAAATAGGAAGGGTGGACCCCTAGATCAGGAGTCACAGTAAAAAATTTTAATTTACTTTGTTATTTTCTGGTTTAATTGTTGGTTTCCTTAGCTAATGATAGTTCTCAAGGCAGCCATTTCTTTCTCTTTTTTTCTTTTTTGGCTGAACTGTGCAGTATGTGGGATCTTAGTTCCTTGGTCAGGGATCAAGCCCATGTCCCCTGAATTGAAAGTGTGGAATTTTAACCGTGGGACCGCAGGGAAGTCCCAAGGCAGCCTGTTCTGTTTAGAACTTCAGAGGGTACTAAGACACCTATCACAGGAGAAAGTACTCTTGGCCAATATTTTTTTTTCCTTCGCTTATTTTCTTTGTCAAGGGATTTATGAAAGTGTTCCTAGGATGTATATCTAGTCACATCTATATAGTTCTTTGAAAATCAGGCTTCTTGAATACTGCATGTTAACTAAAATATTTCTTAGTATGTCTTTCAGGGTTTTAGGTTCTTGATGAAATTTTAAACTATACTGTCTTTATTTCATCCATGACACTAATGGTGTCTTGAGTAATTTTTTTCTCTTTGATTTACTAACTATATAGAAAACAGTATGGGCACACCATCAAATAGGCAGTTTAAAAGATCATTTATTACAGTGGTTCTCAGGTGGAAACATTACCAAATTATTTGGTTTTAAAATATTTATGTAAATAGTTGTCTTCTTAGTTTCAGTGAAGGAAGGAAGTAAATGAATATTTATGTACCCAGTAAATATGTACTAATACTCAGTACATTTGTATTGTGCTATATGCTTTAATTTAGATTGTCTCATATTGTCCTTATAATGACACTTTAGATTAGTCTCAGAGAAATTAGGAACATGTCTGAGAATCAAACTGAGCAGTATCTAATTTCCAAAGCCACTGTGTTTCTACCATGACATGCGACTTCTTGCCATGAGGCCACATGCTAACATTTTGTGGAAGGTGCAGTAATCAATAACATCTAGTCCCTGCTTCTGAGACAGCAAGGAATGGAAGAGACAGCTTTAGTAAAAACAGGACACATGGAATCTTAAGATGCTGTGTATGCCGTGTGCTCTTGAGTGTGTAGGAGGGAAGAAGACGCATTGTCTAAGGTCAATTATTCCCACCTCTAATTTTCTTAACATTGATTTAAATAGCAGTGAATAGGTATTGCTCAGTGTGTGGCATACAGCCTGTCTTGTCAAGTTGCTTTTTTCTTGAAAACTGTGTTAATTTTTTTTCCAGAAAAAAAAGGAGGATGTGTCGTGGGTAAAAAATAGGCATAGTTAGCACCAATTCTATATACTGGTTTTGGCTTCAGTCCAGAATTCTGACTGTAGATGGGGATTTTTATTTGTATATTGTTTTTTCAAAAGTGGGGGACACTTAACATGTATTTTCCTTTTGTTTATGTATGAGCTCCATTTTACTAAGGTTATCTTCATGGTATTGAGTGACTTCACTTTCGCTTTTCACTTTCATGCATTGGAGAAGGAAATGGCAACCCACTCCAGTGTTCTTGCCTGGAGAATCCCAGGGATGGGGGAGCCTGGTGGGCTGCCGTCTATGGGGTTGCATAAAGTTGGACACGACTGAAGCGATACAGCAGCAGCAGCAGCAATATGGAAACAATATTCCCCATATTTAAGACTCATTTTAAGCTCTCTTACTAGAGAATTGAATAGATGGCTGCTAGATAAAGGCATCCATAAAACAATAATTGAATGTATTTATTAAAAATAGCTTTTCATTTTGTACTATAACATATACTTGTAAATTTTTATAGTGTTATGACATATTATCTAGATTGGTTTTTGGAGGGTGGGGAAAACTAATGTAATTCAGACAAGCAATAATCACTAAGTCAAGAAATAGGGCAATTAAAAAATGATTCATGGCAAGTAAGAGTGAGACATTTATATTCTGAAAATTAATTGTGAGACTTTTTATTTAAATCATCATCAGAAAGAAAAATTCAGGGAAAAGAGAGGTTCAAGTAAATTTTAATATGTACTCATCCTGAGTACAAATTAGTAAAGATCTTAGATTTAACTCATGTGTCAGAGTTCATTAAACAGATTGAGAAATCCTATTTCACTGTGAGTAAGCTGCCTCAAATTTTAACTTCTGTACTTATATATAATTGTAGCACATATAATTGTAATATAGTGATTGTGTCTGTTTTGATAAATCTACATATATGTCCATGATGTGAGTGTATGAAAGAGATGAATACTTGACTTTATAGGGTTGACAAAGATGTGTTCTGTTTGCCAAAGCAAATGGGAGAGCTCTTATAAATCTTCAGATCTCTAAATTATAAAAAAGAAATTCTTTTATGACACATAAACAGCAACTATCTCCAGCTGGGCAATCCACTTAAGGTACAGAATATCCTTAGAAACTGGCTTTTAACTCTAAATTTCTGATGTTTCGCATCCATGCTCTTTGACCTTGTAGGTCTCTGATCATTACTGTCCTACTGTACTCCTGTTTAGTTTTCCCCTTTTTATTCTTTGGTTCACTCTTCCTTCTTTTCACTTCCCCATTAAACTTTTCTGGCCTGGGCCCTCCTATCTCAACTTGCTCTGTTTTCCAAACATTTTTAAGATTCCTTCAGATGAGCCCAGCCTAATTTATGAGCACTGGTATGAGGAAGGCTCTGGCCTATCCCTTCCAATTTGTTAGGTATCAGGGTGTTTGGAATACTTTCAGTGTTAGCTTTGGTGAACTCATGGGACAGAGCTGCTGCTGCTGCTGCTGCTGCTGCTAAGTCACTTCAGTCGTGTCCGACTCTGTGTGACCCCATAGATGGCAGCCCACCAGGCTCCCCTGTCCCTGGGATTCTCCAAGCAAGCACACTGGAATGAGGTGCCATTTCCTTCTCCAATGCATGAAAGTGAAACGTGAAAGGGAAGTTACTCAGTCGTGTCTGACTCCGTGACTCCAAGGACTGCAGCCCACCAGGCTCCCCCGTCCATGGGATTTTCCAGGCAAGAGTACTGGAGTGGGTTGCCATCGCCTTCTCTGATGGGACAGAGCTAATATAAAAGAATTTTAGATTCAGTGATAGATAAGTAGGAGATCATTGACCTTGTGATTTGCAAGTCTAATATTAAAAAATCTCATTTGAATTTTGGAATGACAGTATAAGAAGCAGAGTTTCAGATCTGAGGACCAGACTTAAATTGCTTAGAACATGTTAAAACTAGAACTAGGTAAAACTCCTTCCAGTAGATGATAAACTTTTCTTAGAGTAGCACCTGTATAAGAAATGGAGCAAATTCCATGACCTGATATTTAATTTCAGAGATTAAAGTTGATGATTAACAAATCTGTAGAGGTAACAAGTACAGGTTGTGGAATTTGGGATTAAGAAGGATTCTCTTTGCCATAAAAAGCGTTTTTAGATATTCATTCAGTAAGACCAATAAGCAGCAGTTAGCTTCACATTTTTTGTTTATTTAACAAAATGTAGTGGGAGAAGTCTCCAAATTAAATCATACTGCTTAAAGGAGGAGAAAAATGATTTCTCTTTTAGTGCATTCAAAGTGGCCTCCTGAGAAGAAAGACTGATGAGCTCAGCCTCAAACCCCTTACTCAGCTGCGTGGCTTCTGGCATCTCTGTCGAGCAAATTGGAGACGCCTCAGTTTCATTTGGGAATCTGTACCTGTAGGTGCTTTTCGAGGGAACAACTTAATTTAGATCTCCCCTCCATTTCGTTTTCCATGCTGTTCAGAATCCTGAGAGTTTTTTTTTTTTTTTTTTTTTTTGTAATGATTGGTGATTTCTAATACACCGGCGATCATTTCAGCCTCTGTTAAAGCCTGGGTATTAGACTGGCCCCATCTTTATAAAGGGCTTTCCAAGGTGGCTCAGTGGCAGAGAATTGTCCTGCCAGTGCAGAAGATGCAGGAGATGTGGGGTTCATTCCCTGTGGCTCAGAAAGACCCCCTGGAGGTAGGATATGGCAACCCCCTCCAGTATTCTTGCCGGGAAAATTCCATGGCCAGAGGAGCCTGGTGGGCTACAGTTCATGGGATTGCAAACAGCTGGAGATGACTGAGCATGCATGCATGCATCTTTATAAATTTGTTGTTTAGTTAACTTACTCCTGGGCACCTCCCTGGTAGCTCAAATGATAATCTGTCTACAGTGCAAGAGACCTGAGTTCAATTCCTGGGTTGGGAAGATTCCCAGAGAAGGTAATGGCAACCCACTCCATTATTCTTGTCTGAAGAATCCCATGGACAGGGGAGCTTGGCAGGCTATAGTCCATGGCGTTGCAAAGAGTTGCACATGACTGAGTGACTAACACACGTTTAAAACTAAGTGTTCTGTTTGTTGGGCAAATGATACTGGAATATTTCAAAGCAGATGATCATGGTAACTCTGCAGAATGACATACTGACTTGTGAAAACACTGATTTCAGTTGCCTTTTAATTATGGAGGTTATGGCATGTTACATAATTCAATCCTTAGGCATGCTCTGCAATATTGAATTCCCTCTCAGAGTTCCCATCCCTAATCGAGGATGGTTTTCTTATTAGACAGAGATCTAGGAGTAAAGATTTCTAAATACTTACTAGACTCACTGGAGAGACTTTTTTTTCTGGAATGTAAGCATTTGTTTAGTTTTCACAAACACCATTAATTCTTTATTAAAGAGATATTATGAAGAGATACTAAATCTGTACATGGAAGATAAGTTGGATAGATGTATCACACTGAGAATATTTTTATATTAAATTTCTTTAAATTAGGAAAGTCAGATAGACATATATAAGGAGAATTTTTAAGGAGATGAGAGGTAGTTGCTGTGATTACTAGTACTTACTAGTAATGATAGCTAAATTAATCTAAGGCCTTGTGGTCATATACTCATCACTTTGAGACTGATCAGAGTAATGTAGGCATTACAGGAATTGAAAAATTAAACTGAAATGTTCACATTGACTATTAAGTATTGGATATTTATACAAAGCAAATGGGTAAAGCACTATTTTTTCCTTTATTTTATTCCTGAGTTATTTCATTATGAAACTGCATACTCAGTAAAGAATGTGGTAGCTCTTTTCCTTCCCAATTCCTTTCTCCCAACTTCCATTCTTAAAATAACTATATTTTGCCCTGTCTAGAGGCATGTGGAATGCATAACTCCTCTTTCTCTTCTTCTAGTTTTTATAACTACTGTGGATAAATTTCAAGGTGGTAAAGAGAAGAGTAGGTTTGGTTGAAATGAGAATAAGTGGAGGTTAGGCTTGAGTTGAGCTCTGGTGAAAGGAAGAAACATTTCTGGAAAAAACAAAGTGCACTGTGGAAACTTGGTTTGCAGCTCTGGATTCTGGAGGAAGAATCAGCAGCAGGTAACTCTCATTGCCCACAATTCTGGCAGTGGGCTTCCTTGAGCCTCATCTGGATGGGTCCTTTTTTTTTATTCCATCAATACAGATGAAAACTTTAAAATGCACATGGCAGATGAAGATGTCACATTCAATTTCAATGTCTAATTTAAGTGTCATTAGTAGGTCAGACAAGAGGATGTAAGTAACTGAAGGCAGATCTTCTTCTGCTCTGATAGGATATCGAGATACAAAGATAAAGAGAGCCAGAGATCCCAGGGGCCCTGAAAGTGAAGAGTGATCACCACAGTGAAAGGAAGCTGAATACAAGTGTCTGGTTCACTATGAAAGTGCCTGGTGTATAATAGCTGCTTGACAAAAATACGTCTCAGCGTGGTCTAGGGCTGGTCACTTCTATTATCTTTGTTCAGCCTGAGGCACTGTGTAGCTTTGACCTAGGAACTTTTTGAAGTTCATTTCTGAGTCCCAGTGTTTCTGTTTCATTTGATTTACAAAGTGCTTTTCAACATTAACTTTGTAATGAAGGAGCTTTATTCCCAGAAGATGTTTTAGCCAGGGGTATACATGTCATGATTTATGGCTAGAGCAAATAATGAAATATATAAAAACCACACATGGTAGGGCCCATTAAGTTATTTCTAGATAACTTTGCTCCTAAGTTAAACTGGCTATGTTTTTCCATGTCTATGTCTGATAAGTAGATTTATCTCAACATCAGGTTTTCACAAGATTAATAATCCCTCTTTGTAAAGAGAATCTGTTTTAAAATTGAAGACAATTATCCTGACATGAATTATATAAACATGTGCTAAATAAATAATATTATGCTTTCATATACTTAAAACATAACTAATATTCTAAGAATACTTTTGATCAGGTATCTTTCAGAAATGGGAGAGTCTACTCAGCAAGAAAAAAAGTGGTGGTCTATTAAACAAAAAAGATTTTTTTCTTTAGCTTGAGTAATATAATGGTCTCAGAGCTTTAACCTGAATTATTAGCACATATAAATCCATCTTCTTAATTAAATGGGGTCTTTGCCCATTGAACACCAGCGTATGGACAGCGTTAGTTACTAGATGTTATTATGAGGCTGGCCTGGCCACATAATCCATTAGAGGTAGGATTCAGTTATATTGGTAGCAGCAAAGTGATTTTTATGGTCGTGAGAATCTTTTCTTTGTTCTGTCAGTATCAATTATTTCAGTCCTAATAGAAAGCTTAAAAAGGGGTCAAGTTTATGATTTATGCTTTGGACAATTTGTAACATTTCTATCTAACAAGCCTATATATATATATATATTTTTTTTTTTTCTGGAAAAGACTTGTACTATGTAGTTTGTCTAAACTACCTTAGTATGTGGCTAAGGGGAGAGTGAGAGTGATGTGACAGGATTATGTTAGAAAATTGCATTGAAAGGCATGAGTAGACATTAAAATAATAAATATGCATTTATGATAGTATGTGTCTGTGCATTTATGATTGTAATAGTGAATGTTTGCTTTGGGAGTTGTATTCAATTATGTTGAAAATTTTGGAGAAATAATTTAGAGTAATATGTTAAATTCTGTGGTACAGGACATCTAGATAATGATTCAAAGTCTTGGTCCATTTTTCAGATGAAGCAACAGTACACTACTGAAAAACAACTCACTGAAATGACTGGAAAGTAAGTCAAGTGCAAGACTGGCACAGCATAATGGGGGTAGTTAAAGAACTTGTTTCAGGATGTTAGACAACATCTTAAGAGGATAACTAGGGACAGTGCATGTAAATTTTATGACACAGAAGTACTTAGCAAATGAAATGCTAGTTGTTCTTTCTGGTGGACAGACATTTTTATAGATAGGTAAATCCCAGTTAAGAATATGGATGGATCGTCTAATAATTCTTTTTTCCCCCCCCCCCCCAAATTGTGACTTGATGAATTTCTCTCTTGGAAGAGTGTAAGCAGTGTTTAATCATCCTTCAGACATATTATAGAGGGAAAAACACTGAGTGGGAGGTTGGGCTTCATGACCCTTGTGCATGGTTTTTTAGGTATTACATCTCAAGTGCAGGGACTCCATCTTACTGGTTTGTGTTACACAAAACAAATCCAACACAGCTCTGTGGAAACATAAAAAACAAAGGAGCTATTTCAGCAGGAAGGTCTTCAGCAGACAGTAGTTGGTGAAATTAATTAAACTAAGCCAAGAGCGAGTCCGCCATATTCACTCTTTTGATCATAACACTTTTTGAAGATTTGCTCTGTGCTGGGCATGTTGCAGAGTTTTTATGTGAGTTGTTTTAACCCATAGAGTATGACCCCTATCTTATAGATGAGAAAACTAAGGCAGAGAAAGGTAAAGTGATTTACTCAGTGTTGCATAGCTGGTGGTCATACCTATCTCAGATTTGAGCCCTAGTTGTCTAACACCAGAGCTAAAGCTCTTCATTACATGTATTGCATTATGTGTACACACAATAGTAATTGTCTTGATGCATCTTTACAATGGATTCTTGAGAATGTCCTAACTCTGTACTTGTGGGCCTTTAATATGTTCAGTACCACTGACGCTGTGATGGTAATTAAACATTTGTAAGTCATGAACCCTGGGAATTCAAGATATTGAATTCTGAATAGGTAGAGATTTCTGAAATTCCAGAAACATTGCACCTCTATTTAATACTGTTTCTTTTCTGTGTGTATGCTTGTATGTGTGTGTGTGAGTCCATGTCCACACATGATAATTTTGCTAACAATATGGAGCTAGTCGAATAAGACTTAGAGCAAGGAAAAGGAGATAGGAAATCAAGTAGTATTCTCTCTATCATGTAAGTCCCAAAGTGCTCAATTTTTTAAGGATTGGTGCATTCTGATAGTGGACATATATAGATGGCTGAATGATACAAATGTGCATGCTTAGCTTTCCTGACTTGTAATGTGCTTTTCTGGAAGTAATAAAGGATGGGGATAATTATACAGCTTACATCCAAGAGCTGAAAGGGATTTTAGGAAAGTCATAATCCAAGGTCATGAAGGGGGAAACAAACCAAGATTTAGACCCCTCAGATGGTCACACAAATTCAGATTCAGGAAATTTGTAAATAAGCAGGAGTGTTAAATTATTGGGTTCTGGCTAGACATATTAACATATAGATTATAGATCTGCCTTCAGTTATTTACATCCTCTTGTCTGACCTACTAATGACACTTAAATTAGACACTGAAATTGGATGTGACACCTTCATCTGCCATGTACATTCTAAGGTTTTCATCTGTATTGATGGAATAAAAAAAGGGCCCATCTAGCTGAGGCTCAAGGAAGCCTGCTGCCAGAATTGTGGGCAATGAGAGTTACCTGCTGCCGATTCTTCCTCCAGAATCCAGAGCTGCAAACCAAGTTTCCCCAGTGCACTTTGTTTTCTCCGAAAATGTTTCTGTGATACTGTCTTATGTAAGAATAGAATATGATAACTGGACTGTACATTACATATTGTGTCTATCAACATTAATTATCCTTAATTAGTGAGATGTACTATCACTTATGTTTTAACCTGTACGTTAAGCACATCATGAGAAATGCCAGACTGAATGAGTTACAAGCTGGAATCAAGATAGGCAGGAGAAACATCAACGACCTCAGATATGTGGATGATACCACTCTAATGGATGGCAGAAAGTGAAGAGGAAATAAAGCCTCTTGATGAGAATGAAGGAGGAGAGTGAAAGAGCCAGCTTAAGACTAAGTATTAAAGGAACTAAGATCATGGCATCTGGCCCCATTACTGTATGGCAAATAGAAGGGGAAAAGGTGGACGTAGTGACAAAGTTCCTCTTCTTGGGCTCCAGAATCTCTGCAGATGGTGACTGCAGTTGTGAAATCAGAAGATGACTGCTTCTTGGCAGCAAAGCAATGACAAACCTAGACAGTGTGTTGAAAAGCAGAGACATTACTCTGCTGACAAAGGTCCATATAGTCAAAGCTATGGTCTTCCCAGTAGTCATGTACAGTTGTGAGAGCTGAACCATAAAGAAGGCAGAGTGCCAAAGAATTGATGCCTTCAGACTGTAGTGCTGGAGAAGACACTGAAAGTCCCTTGGAAAGCAAGGAGATCAAACCAATTTTAAGGGAGAACGACCCTGAATATTCATTGGATATTGAATACTGCTTAAGCTGAGGCTCCAGTATTTCAGTCATCTGATGCAAACAGACGACTCATTGGAAAAGTCCCTGATGCTGGGAAGGATTGAGAGCAGAAGGAGAAGAGGGCTTCAGAGGATGAGATGGCTGGATGGCATCAAAGATGCAATGAACATGAACTTGGGCAAACTCCAAGAGATGATGAGGGACAAGGAGGCCTAGCAGGCTGCAGTCCATGGGGTCGCAAAGAGTCGGACATGACTGGGCTACTGAAGAACAACAATTATCACTGCCTAAGGATATCTTTGTTTTTAGATTGTACATACTGAATGCATAGGGCCATTATACTTACAACTTACTTTCAGTTGTTTCAGCAAAATGAAAACAGTGATATTATTATTACCCGGAAAGAGACATAATGCAAATGGAGCAAAGCGATAGCAATTTATAATTCTAGGTGAAAGGTATATGCATGTTTTACTGTGTCAACATTGTAACTTTTAAAAATTTAAAATATACCAAATAAAAATTAGAAAGAAATAGATAGTTCTGACAGATAAATATAATAGCAGTAGTGGTGGTTGTAGTGAAAGTAGTTGCTGTAGTAAGTGTGTACTGAGCTTTCTAGGTAACGGTATGACATACAAAAGTATCCAAAGGCAGAATAACTTGTGATGCTGACATTAGAATAGAATGTTCACTGTAGTGTCCTAAGATTGATATTAAATATATCTGTATTTGTATATGCCTAATAGTGACAGAAAGCTGCTCCCAAACGTTTTCTTGAAGTATAGTGAACTTTGTAAATTATCAAACATATTCTTAAGCTATGTTAGAGATGTAGAGATATAGAGATATTGTGATGTAGAAATAAGGGAACTTAAGTAGGAGAAGAAAGCTCTTCTAAATTGTATCCATTAGGAGTGTGACATATTAAGACGTAATTGGAAGGAATGAAGGTTGATGATCAGAACAGAGTGTAATTTAAAATATTGTGTAAATGAAGAAGATATTATAGAGAAAACAGGAGAAAAATATTCTAGGTATGAATAATATTAAAAATCCATAGATCACCTGCCACTTCATGTACACAAGGCCACTGTGTGCTCTGAGCAATGTGGTTTTAGATCTTAACATTCCTTATCTTTAAACTTTTGGGAAGCAGGAAGCCCACTATTGTTCTTGTTAGCCAGTCCACCCCTTGTTGGCAAATTGTCTTGGTGTTTTTGCACTATATGCTCCGCGTGGGAGCATATAATTTCTAATTTGCTTAAGATGAAAGCAAAAGATCTTCAAAGACTCAAAAGAACCTATATTTCCATGTTTACTTCCTCAAGTCAATCATTCATTCGTATAAGTATTCATTTATATTTTCATAAGATTCTTTCTCAACAAGAACCCTTAGAAATCATTTTGATTTTTTTTTTGCTGACATTGAAGTCTAAGTCCATTTATTATTACCTTACTTCAATTTTATTTTCATTTCTCTCTATTCCTAAACCTCCATTTTAAATGAAATAAATAAATAAATAAATAAATAAATAAAACCAAGACATTTTTTCCCTTCAATCTCAAAACATCTCTTAGAGGATCTGACAAAGAGTAGTCTGGATTTCACAGGGCAGTGGCCCCATAGTTATTATTACATACTAGTAAGGCAGAGAAAAACAAGTCTCGTGTGGATGAATATAGTGCTTTAAGAATACAAATAAAGAATGTTACAAAAACTGAAGGTAGGTTATTTGACAAAAAAAAAAAAAAAATGCCCAGAAGTTAGTGTCTAATTATGTGTTCTAGTCAGAGAAAAGCAACAACTACAAGAAAACAAAACAAATGAGATAAAGAGCAAAGAAAAATGAAAACTATATACATTTTTTCTTTTAAATACAGTAAACCTATACAAATGATAAAGGAGAACATTGTCCCTTTATCAGATGGGAAAGGAAAGCTCTTAACGGATGACATACAAAAGGCAGAGACTTTTAAGCATTTTCTTTACCCCCGTCTTCACACAAAAAGGTCGTCTTTGATCTAATCACTTCAATAGCCAACACCTGGGCTGGCAGGGCAGAAAGAGTCACCATAAAAGAAGGAATGAAATAGAGATTGTGTTAAAAAACAAAACAAAACTGAAGTTTGTTCAGATGCTGGGTTGGCAAACTTTAGTATAAATTAAACTCTTAAATATGGGGTGTCTATTCTTTTTCTTTGTTGGGGCTTTCAGTTCATATGATACATGTCATCTCTTGCAATTAAATAACTAATAGTCGTGTTTGTGTAGAGCTGAGAGGAAGTCAGTTCAGAATATGACATGGCCCCAACTCTCAAGTAATCCACACACACAATAATCTAGGCTTGGTGAGACTTTCTCATAGAGAAAATGGTATAATGTGATTTAGTTTTAAAATTATTCATGAAAACACTTCTTGCTAAATAGAGTTTTTATGAATTAAGATGCATATCAATAGTTTTATTAAGCAGCCTCAACTTACTTATGTATGAGTTTTAAGCTATGATTTTTTTAATGAAAGAGTAAGATGATGATGTCATGGGGAGACTCAGTAGGTTTGGTCAGGTGGATAGGCACGGGAATACAGTTCAGGAAGCACTGGCATGAAATGGGAAACCACTCAGAATGGTAACTTGTTAATGATTGAATTAGAGTCCAGAATCGCATCCTGGATTGCCAATGTTATTCCTTATCAGTTCAGTTCAGTCGCTCAGTGAGACTCTTTGTGACCCCATGCGCTGCAGCACGCCAGGCTTCCCTATCCACCACCAACTCCTGGAGCCTACTCAAACTCATGTTCATCTTGTCAGTGATGCCATCCAACCATTTCATCCTCTGTTGTCCCCTTCTCCTCCCACCTTCAATCTTTTCCAGCATCAGGGTCTTTTCCAATGAGCGGTTCTTTGCGTCAGGTGGCCAAAGTATTAGAGTTTCAGCTTCAACAACAGTCCTTCCAACAGAGCGATTCAAATTTATGAGAATAGTCACCATCTTATTTACTTTAGAATTTCTAACTTTCATACGTAGAATGAGGCTCTGTCCCTCAACTACTATCCAGTGACTTTTTGCCAGAACCCAAGCTATGATCTTTTGTGATTTTGTTCTGGTGTGTGTGGTGTAACTTGATTTTGATTAAGTGTTCAGATAAAATGTCCCGTGATATTTTTGTTATTATTTTGTAGCAATGAAGCTTTCTTTCCAGCAATCATTTTTGACATGCCACAATATGTTATCTTATTATTTACTATTTGTCCAAAGGATCTAAAATCCTTGGATTTTTCTCCATTCCATGGCAACCTGGATAGGAAAATATGACCCATTTTGATATACAATGTTGTATTAGTTCTAGGTGTATAGCAGAGTGAATCAGTTGTATATATATATACACACACACACATATACCCACTCTTTTTCAGGTTCTTTTCCTATATAGACCATTAGAGTATTGAGTAGAGCTCCTTGTGTTATACAGTAGTCCTTATACTTAACTTTAATATGTATATGTATATATATGTTACATATATAGATTTTATATATTCATTTATATAGACATATTTATATGAATTTATGCATATTATATAAATATATATATTTTTTATATAGTGTGTATATGTCAAACCCAATCTTCCAATTTATCCTCCCTGCCGCCTCATCCCCAGTAACCATAAGTTTGTTTTCTACATCTGTAACGTTCTGTTTTGTGGATAAGTTCATCTGTTTAGTTCAGTTCAGTCACTCAGTCATGTTTGACTCTTTGTGACCCCATGGACTGCAGCATGCCAACTCCTGGAGCATGCTCAAACTCATGTCCACTGAATCTGTGATGCCATCCAACCATCTCATCCTCTGTCATCCCCTTCTCTTCCTGCCTTTAATCTTTCCCAGCATCAGGGTCTTTTTGAATGAGTCCACTCTTTGCATTAGGCAGCCGAACGAAGTATTGGAATTTCAGCTTCAGCATCAGTCCTTCCAATTAATATTCAGGACTGATTTCCTTTAGGATTGATTGGTTTGATTTCCTTGAAGTCCAAGGGACTCTCAAGAGTCTTCTCCAACACCACAGTTCAAAAGCATCAATTCTTCAGTGCTCAGCTTTATTTATAGTCTGACTCTCACATCCATACAGGACTACTAGTAAAACCATAGCTTTGACTAGATGGACCTTTGTAGGTAAAGTAATGTCTCTGCTTTTTAATATGCTGTCTAGGTTGATCATAGCTTTTCTTCCAAGGAGCAACTGTCTTTTAAATTCATGGTTGCAGTCTGAAATTTTAATTTCAATATCTGCAGTGATTTTGGAGCCCCCCCCAAAATAAAGTCTGTCGTTGTTTCCACTGTTTCTTCATCTGTTTGCCATGAAGTGATGAGACCAGATGCCATGCTCTTTGTTTTTTGAATGTTGAGTTTTAAGCCAGCTTTTTCACTCTCCTCTTTCACTTTCATCAAGAGTCTCTTTAGTTCCTCTTTGCTTTGTGCCATAAGGGTGGTGTCATCTGCATATCTGAGGTTATTGATATTTCTGCCTGCCATCTTGATTCCAGCTTCATCCAGCCTGGCATTTCTCATGGTGTACTCTGCATATAAGTTAAATAAGCAAGGTGACAATATACAGGCTTGACGTACTCCTTTCTCAATTTGAAACCAGTCTGTACCCCCCCTTTTTTTTTAGATTCCATATATAAGTTCTACAAGGTGAGAGTTGGCAAGAGAAGAGAAGAGTTAAGGGGAGCAAAGAATAGCCTGTAGCCTCCTACCTGAAGGCAAGAGTTTCATCAGGAAAAGAAAAGATAGAAAAAGGAAGAGGAACGGCTAAAGGGAGTGGGGCTATTGTAGGTACATCCTCTGGTCTCACCAGTGCTGTGGCAAAGAAGAAGCCACAGAAAGCATCACGATTCTCCATGTGACCTTGAAATAACTAGTGATTCTGCTCACTCGTATATATAGCAGAATCAGTGTCCTATAATATAGCGAGGCAGATTTGTTTGATAGTAAAGGTTGAAGTTTGTAAATTGGCAGATAAGACTGCCAATTTAGCAGATATGCTGATTAAATATTATAAGTTTAAGTATTCTTTATTATAGCGTTTACTCATCTCTTTTATGTGCACAAAAGTACAAACCTGAAGAAAACTGGCCCATAATCATAGGCCCAGGTACCATTTGAGGTCAGCCATTCAATCCCTTTCTGGAGCCTACTCCATCTTTCCCAAGACTTTGATCCTTCAGCTTTTCTGTTCTTTTCTATGCAACAGTTTTCTGTAGATAAAAAAATAATTCCAATATGAATAAAAATAAGTTTCATCATCATCTATCACAAAATCCTTCCTTGACTCCAAATACCACTCTAATTCTCTGTACCCTGCTGCTGCTGCTAAGTTGCTTCAGTCGTGTCCAATTCTGTGCGACCCCGTAGACGGCAGCCCACCAGGCTCCCCCATCCCTGGGATTCTCCAGGCAAGAACACTGGAGTGGGTTGCCATTTCCTTCTCCAATGCGTGAAAGTGAAAAGTGAAAGTGAAGTCGCTCAGTTGTGTCTAACTCTTTGTGACCCCATGGACTGCATACCAGGCTCCTCCATCCTTTTCCAGGCAAGAGGACTGGAGTGGGGTGCCATTGCCTTCTCTGCTCTGTACCCTATTCACACCAAAAGTCTTGAGTTTGTTGTCTGTAATCTGTTGTCTGTAATCTTACTTTCATTCTTTCATCTCCTTTTTGCCACTTCACTCCATCCCAGTTAGGATCCATTTCCTCAGCATTCAGCTCCCTTCTGTTCAGATTACACCGATGAGTTTCATGGAGTCCAATCCAATCTTCACATCTTCTCTTAACTCTTAGCATCGTTCAACAACATGGGCTGCTCCCTCCATCTTGAAGCACTGCATCTTCTCTTGACTTTGGTGACACCGTAGAAAGTGAACATGAAGCCGCTCAGTTGTGTCTGACTCTTTGCGACCCCATGAGCTGTAGCCTACCAGGCTTCTCTGTCCATGGGATTCTCCAGGCAAGAATACTGGAATAGGTTACCATTTCCTTCTCCAGGGGATCTTCCCCACCCAGGGATCGAACCCGGGTCTCCTGCATTGGAGAGAGACGCTTTACCCTCTGAACCAGCAGGGAAGCCCTGGTGACACCATACTTCCCTCCTTTTCCTAAGAACCTAATGGGATTTGGCTTCTCCTTTTCACTTTCCTTGATTGATTTCTCTTCTGTTCAGTATCTAAGTATTGGACTTTGCAAAGCCTCTCTATTGTACCATCTTCTTTTTAAGGCTATGTTTTCTTTAGTCCTATAGCTTTAAATACCATTTATATATGAAGGGTTCTCATTTATTATTTAGCATTAATTGTTCCCATTTTTACATCCTCTCATATCCAACCCATAATAAGCTCTGTCAACCTTGCCCCTAAAATATTTTCTGAGTGCATCCATTTCTCCCCTCCTTCGTCCATGTCATCATAATCTCTCTGAATTTCATTTTTACTTCCTTAAAATTCATTCTGTGTACAATAGCCAGAGTATCCTTTAAAATGTAATTCATACATCATTTATCTGCTTAAAATTTGCCAGTTGTTTCTCACTGCAATTAGAATAAGATCTGCATTCCTGTCCCTGGGAATGCCTGCTTTACCTGCCTTTCTCATCTTGAGCCACTGTATTCTCATTTCTACCTCAGCAGTACTGCTGTTTCTCCAACGTGCCACGTTCATTTTGATGGTAGGACTACTCTCCGTGCCTTGAACACTCTTCCCTTGGATCACTGTATGGTTGTTCCTTCCTCTCATTAAGATCCCATCTGAAATGTCACCCCCTTCAGAGAGGGCTTCCCTGACTTCCCAAATCAATAAACACCCTATCACATTAGTCACTGTCCTATTTTGGTTATCCTCCTAGCACCTATAAATATTGTTTATCACTGTGACTTCATTTTTTGTTTATAGTGAATAAATAGAAAATTTATTTATAAATATAAAATTATATATGTTTATATATAAATGTAAAATATATATAAAATTTATAATATAATAAAAATTTGTTGCTTGGATTTTGACTCTTCTCAATTTCACCTCTTACTAGAATATAATCTCAAGGAAAGAAGGACTTTGTCAGTCCTAAAAGAGTCCTAAAAACAGTACCTGATACATAATGGGTACGCTAGAGACATTTGTTGAATAGAAAAATGAGTGAATGGATGAATTGGTATCTAGATAACTTTCACATAAATTCTTAGGTACATTTTAGACTGTGCTTGCCCACTCCACCCCCCACCCCCAGCCCCCACTGTCTTAAACCCATGGTTTGAACACCTTGAAGGGTGTCTAATGTCTCTTTGTTACCGCTGGACTAGTGCATAAAAGGTGTGCTTACCACATTTGCAAGTGTAGTAAACTAGGGAAAGATAACTGCTTGGGTGGGTATAAAAAAAGAAAGCTAGGATTCAAAATTATTACCACAGTGCATATTATATGTCAGTATAATACGTTTTTTTGAGAGTATTTCTCAGTCTGGGATATTAGATGGGAGCGTCTTGCATTTAGAGTTGAAAGTTAAACGGCACAGACCTACATCAATTAAAAGAGTAATGAATGTGAAGAACTGGGTGAACTGAGAATTAGGGAGCCATGGGTCCCCAGGAACAAAAGCAGATGTCCCCATGTCTCTCTGTAAGCCTAAAAGTTCGTGCATCCTTAAGATCTGCCCTTTTATGGTGAGAACTGCCCTGATGTGATATTTCCAGCCTGGAGCCGTCTCTATCTAGTCTGAACTCCCAGAAGATTTTGCCCTTATCTCTAACGATAACTACTATTTACTGCTGTATTTTAGTGTTTGTGTACATGTCCAAATCTTCCCTCCTCCATTGCAAACTCTTTAGGAGGAGGCAATGTGTTTTGTTTTGTTTTAATTACTGTTTCTAGTGATTTCTTACAAAGAGTTGTAAGGCACTCAGTAAATATTTACTTTGTAAGTGAGTAAAGTAACAGATGAAGCTGGGTTATATGAGTATATGCATTTTAAAAATAACACTATAAGGGCATCATCACTATCGAGAAAAACACTGGGGACATTTTATTTAATATTGATTTTTCTAAGTTTGGGGAAAATGGTAGCTCATTATAGAGGTTTTTAGAAGTATTAGAGAAGACTCTTGAGAGTCCTTTGGACCGCAAGGAGATCCAACCAGTCCATTCTAAAGGAGATCAGCCCTGGGTGTTCTTTGGAAGGAATGATGCTAAAGCTGAAACTCCAGTACTTTGGCCACCTCATGCGAAGAGTTGACTCATTGGAAAAGGCTCTGATGCTGGGAGGGATTGGGGGCAGGAGGAGAAGGGGATGACAGAGGATGAGATGGCTGGATGGCACCACCGACTCGATGGATGTGAGTTTGAGTGAACTCCGGGAGCTGGTGATGGACAGGGAGGCCTGGCGTGCTGCGATTCATGGGGTTGCAAAGAGCCCGACACGACTGAGCAACTGAACTGAACTTACTGATGATGAAATAAAGGGAAAGAAAAGATATTTGTGACATATGGTACTATTCCAATTGATTTAAAATTTAGGAATTTTAAGATATTTTGCTTAAGAGGTTTAATTGCATCATATCCAGATAGAGAGGAAGGAAGAAGATAGATACCACTATCTAGGATATATTAGGTCAAGCATATTATTTCCCTGTGAAACTAACCATCTGAACTACTTTATGTTTTTTTAGATCAAATGAAATTAGTTAAAATTTAAAACAATTTTCTTTGTGCTGATTTTTTTTTATATAACTTGTTAGTTTCCACATTTGGCTCGTTTTTATTTAGAGGTGTACTTTAATTGCTTCTTCTTGTTCCAATTTGATTTATAAACCTTAATTTTTTAACCATTAAAAACATTGAAGTATATTTAATTTACAATGCTGTATTAATTCCAGGTGTACAGCAGAGTGATTCAGGTAATTTTCAGTTATATGTATATAATAAGTATAATAGGTATATACATATCTATTCTTTTTCATTATAGGTTATTATAAGGCATTGACTATAATTCCTCAGGCTATACAGTAGGTCCATGTTGTTTTTCTTTTTTTTATACATAGCAGTGTGTTAATGCCAAACTCGTAATTTCTCTCTCCAATCCCCCCGTCCCTGGCAGTCTCTTTGTGTGTTTTCTATGTTTTGAGTCTGTTTCTGTTTTGTAAGCAGTTTCATTTGTATCAATTTTTTAGATTCCACATATAAGTGATATCGTATGATATTTATCTTTCTCTATGTGACTTATTTCTCTCTGTACTATAATCTTAAGGTCTATCCACGTTGCTGCATATGGCATTATTTCATTCTTTTTATCGCTGAGTAATATTCCATCGTGTATGCCTGTATATATGTGTGTGTGTGTGTGTGTGTGTGTGTGTGTATACACCAATTCTTCTTTACCAACTCATCTGTTAGGCATTTAGGTTGCTTCCATACCTTGCCTGTTGTGAATGGTGTTCCTGTGACCATTGGGGTGCAGGTATATTTTCAAATTAGGAATTTTCTCTGGATATATACCCAGGAGTATAATTATAGGATCATATGTAAATCTTTTTAGTTTTTGAAGGAACCTCCATACTGTTCTCCATAGTGGCTGCACCAATTTGCTTTCATACCAACAGTGTAGGAGAATTCCTTTCCTATATACCGTCTGTAGCATTTATTACTTACGGACTTTAAAATTATGGTGATTCTGACTAATGGGACATTGTAGTTTTGATTTTCATTTCTCTAATAAATAGTGATATTGAACATCTTTTCTTGTGCCTGTTGGCTATCTGTATGTTTTATTTGGAGATATATCTATTTAGGTCTTCTGCCCGTTTCTTGATTGGCTTGTTTATTTTTTATTATTGTTTGTTTATTTTATTTTAAGCTATATGAGCTATTTGTATATTTTGGATATTAACCCCTTGTCCAGTGTACCATTTTCAAATATTTTCTACAGCTTTTGTTGTGTAGCATCTTTAAATTTTAATTGGGTCTCATTTGTTTATTTTGTTTTTATTTCCATTACTCTAGGTGGCAGATCCAAAAATTATTGCTGCAATGTATTTCGAAGCACTCTTCGACAATGTATGTCGAAAACTCTGCTGATGTTTTCACCTAGGAGTTTTATAGTATCCAGTCTTACATTTAGGTGCTTAATCCATTTTGAATTTATTTTTTAAATATGGTGTTAGAGAATGTTCTAGTTGCATTCTTTTACATGTAGCTATCCAGGTTTCCCAACACCACTTGTTGGAGAGACTGTTTTTTTCTCCTTTGTATTTTCATATCTCCTTTGTCACAGATTAATTGACCATAAATGCCTGGGTTTATTTTAGGGCTTTCTATCCTGTGGCATTGGGATATATGTCTCTTTTTGTGCCAGTACCACACTGTCTTGATTACTGTAGCTTTGCGATATTGTCTGAACTCAGGGAGCATGATTCCTCCAACTCTTTTCTTTTTCAAGATTGCCTTTTGTGTCTCCATACAAATTTTTAATTTTTTTTCTGTTTTAGTTCTGTGAAAAATGTCATTGGTAATTTGAGAGGGATTGCACTGAGTCTGTAGATTGCCTTGGGTAGATAGTCATTTTAAAAATATTGATCCTTTCAGTCCAAGAACACGGTATATCCTTCCATCTGTTTGTGTCTTCAGCTTCTTTCGTTAGCATCTTACAGTTGGAGTATAGGTCTTTTGTCTCCTTCAGTGTATTCCTAGGTAGTTTGTTCTTTTTGATGCAATGGTAAATAAATGAGATTATTTCATTAATTCATTTTTCTGACATTTTGTTATTAGTATATAGAAATGCAGCAGATTTCATTATATTAATCTTGTGTCAAGCAACTGTATAAAATTTCACTGATGAGCCCTAATAGTTTCCTGGTAACATCTTTAGGATTTTCTAGGTTTAGCTTTAGCATCATCTCATGTATAAACCAGAGAAGGCAATGGCACCCCACTCCAGTACTCTTGCCTGGAAAATCCCAGGGATGGAGGAACCTGGTAGGCTGCAGTCCGTGTGGTCGCTAAGAGTCGGACATGACTGAGCAACTTCACTTTGACTTTTCACTTTCACGCATTGGAGAAGGAAATGGCAACCCACTCCAGCATTCTTGCCTGGAGAATCCCAGGGACGCGGAAGCCTGGTGGGCTGCCGTCTATGGGATAGCACAGAGTCGGACATAACTGAAGTGACTTAGCAGCAGCAGCAGCAACATGTATAAACAGTGAGTTTTATTTCTTCTTTTACAATTTCTTCTTTAATTGCCTTGGCTTATAAAAGTTAATTTTGTATCTACATATCAGTCTATGCACATCAGATTACAAAATAAATGAAATTCCCACTCTCAGCAAAAAACACTTCTTCATTATTGAGAATGCAGTGAAAGTCCGTGCACACTTGAGTTTGTATGTGATGCTTGTAGACTTTAAACGAAATATTGAAAACTTTCCAGTGAACCGGCAACTAGTGGCCAAAATTTAATTAAAAATTTACATTGACTATATAGTAAGGACCAAAATTGACCGTAAAGACAAGTAGCCTAATATTAATTTTCTTCTGACTATTTAATGCAATGACACAAATTTATTTCACAGTGTAATGTGAAGGATGAGGAAATTACACCTGTATCATAGGGCATCATACTCACTGAAAGCTGGGACTTGATCTTATTCATTATTGTATTCCTAAGGCCTAGCAGTGCCTGTACATTCAGTTAACGCTCATTACGAAGTGCTGTGTTATATAGGAATTCAGATACAATGTGGTTACCGAATAGTTTACATTCTCCACCCACTCCCATTCTCAGCTCATTGGCTTTGTTACAACCAGATTGAATCTTTGGTGTTCTACTTACAGATTTTGGCAGAGATATTTTGTAGTTGAGAACCATTATGATTTATTTGAACCATTATGATTTATTTATGTTATTTGGTTGAAAAGTTATTGAGTATTTATGTTTCTAACACAGAGTGATGCTAAAAATATATAAGACCCAGCTGCTTATAGCCATAAGTAAAATAAAGTTGAGTTCCTATTTTTAAATATATTCTTGAAATGGTGACCCTATCTACTTTATTCTTTCTGTAACAAGAAAAAGAAAAGCAATCACTTATATCAGGGAGCATGCCTGGCGTGCACAGGTAGGCCCTAGTGTTCTGTTGAACGCAACAGTTTTTAGACCATCAACACTAGGTAAGGACCTTCTGTGATCATGTTGGCTTAGACAAAAAGACAACCACTGTGGTCTTACTTGAACACAGGCAAAGAAAGACATTGGGCATTTTGAAGACTAGAATATGACCAAATATCCATCTAGTCATGGCTATGGTTTTTCCAGTGGTCATGTATGGATGTGAGAGTTGGACTGTGAAGAAAGCTGAGCACTGAAGAATTGATGCTTTTGAACTGTGGTATTGGAGAATACTCTTGAGAGTCCCTTGGACTGCAAGGAGATCCAACCAGTCCATTCTGAAGGAGATCAGCCCTGGGATTTCTTTGGAAGGAATGATGCTAAAGCTGAAATTCCAGTACTTTGGCCACCTCATGCAAAGAGCTGACTCATTGGAGAAGACTCTGATGCTGGGAGGGATTGGGGGCAGGAGGAGAAGGGGACGACAGAGGATGAGATGGCTGGATGGCATTACTGACTCGATGGACGTGAGTCTGAGTGAACTACAGGAGCTGGTGATGGACAGAGAGGCCTGGTGTGCTGCGATTCATGGGGTCACAGAGTCAGACACGACTGAGTGACTGAACTGAACTGAACTGCTTTTGTAAAACCAATCTTAATATTAATCCCACTCTGTTCCTACCTTTTAGATAAGAATTTTAAAGGTACCCAATCATGGAATGACTCCTACTTCCTGATGGCATCCAATCTAGAATAAAGTTCAGCTTTTTTAAAACTTTCCCTTAAATTGTCTAATGCAGGTCCAGATCCTACAAAGTGTTTCTAGCACACCCTTGCTGAGACATCCCGCCGTTCCCACATTGTGGTGTGGCAATAAACCCAGTTAACCCACGTTTGTTCAACAATAGGTATGTTATAGATGGGCTTTGACTAAGATGGTCTGATAGTATTAAAAGCCTGAAGGTTCTTGAGTGTGTTGAAATTTAAATGTTGCCTTTTCTTTTTACATATATGCCAGTGTTTTTCTCAAAGTCTTTGAAGGCAGTAAAATTTGAGATTTAAGTTAGAGAAAACGTGTAGCTCCAAATGTATGCATAATTGTAGTTTGTATGATCAGCCCACACTACTGTCTCAGGGTGTATTTCCATAGACAATTTTTGAAATAACTGATCTGTCAACAAGACATAACCTATGAGGGGAAGTTCTGAGCACTGTATTGTTGGCAAGATTTTCTGTAAAAGGGTTTGCCGTAAATTAAAACATAAATCTGAGGGAACAACAAGTACCACTGAAACACTGCAAAGAATATATTCAAGATTTAAAACTTATTTGTCTGAAACAGCTACTCTTAACCTTTTATAAGATAAAATATTTGGAAATTCTTAGAATTTTTATTTATTTATTTTGATCAATTTGGATTTATTCTAAGATTACAAAGATGGTTCAGCATATGCAAGTCAATCAATGTGATATACTACAGTAACAAAAGGCAAGGTAAAAATCACACAAATATCACCAATTTGATAAAATTCAGTATCTATTCATGACAAAAACTCTCATCAAAGTGGGTACAGAGGAAACATATTTCAACATAGGGGCTTCCCCAGTGACTCAGGGATAAAAAGTCAGCCTGCAATGCAGGAGACACAGGACACACAGGTCAGGAGGATCCACTAGAAGAAGGAATGGCGACCCACTTCAGTACTCATGCCGAGAAAAATCCCATGAACAGAGGAGCCTGGCAGGCTGCAGTCCGTGGGGTAGCAAAAAGAGTCAGACACAACTGAGCAACTGAGCATATTCAACATAATTAAGACCATCCATGACGACTGAGCGACTTCACTTTCACTTTTCACTTTCATGCATTGGAGAAGGAACTGGCAACCCACTCCAGTGTTTCTGCCTGGAGAATCCCAGGGACGCTGGAACCTGGTGGGCTGCCATCTATGGGGTCGCACAGAGTCGGACACGACTGAAGTGACTTAGTAGTAGTATGACAAACCTACAGCAAACAGACTAATAAATAATAAAACAAAACACAATAAGATATGTCTGTATCACAAAGCTGAAATTGGAGTTGAAACAATAAATTGAAAACTGGTATAACAGACAGTAGTACTTCCAAGTTTTCATTCATTAACATCCCAAAGGTTTTTGCATCCTTGGGCCCAGCATCATAATAAAATTCAGGCATGTGAATAGAGGCATGTGTAGGTGCTCAGTTATGTACGACTCTACGATCCAAAGGACTGTAGTGCGCCAGGCTCCTCTGACCATGGGATTTCCTAAGCAAGAATACTGGAGTGGGTTGCCATTTCCTTCTCCAGGGGATCTTCCTGATCCAGGGAATGAACCTGTACCTTCTGCATTGGCAGGCAGATTCTCATCCACTGTTCCACCTGGAAGCCGAATAAAAGGCACAGCTTGTCTTTAAAATGAAGTTCATAGAAGTGGTAGTAGATAGAGCTCCTGACAAAGATGAATAAAAGTGGGTCCCCTTGGGTCTGCAGCACCTCTGGTGGTCACTTCTTTAATGTCCAAATGTATGGTAGAATAGACTAGATTTTTAAAAGACTACATTTTGAATAAGGACAGGCTTGATGATGCATCTCTTAATATATTTGAAATAGTTAATATTGTTCTTTTATTCTTTTTCTCTGATCAATAGAATAATTTCCCTGTATGACATCTCTATGCATACTATGAATCCTAGAGAGTACTTAAATTTTTAAAAAATTATCAGGTAACTATTAGATAGTGTGAAAATGTTTATATTAAGATTGTAAAGCACAGTTGATTCTAAATGTCTAATGAAATGTTTTTATTTTCAATATAGATTATTGGAAAGTATTAATATATAGAAATGTTTTTTAGTAAATACCTTTGTCAATATTATTTTCTTATTTTCAAGTTTGCTTTCATCAGGATTTGCTTTCATCATTCAAAGCAAAGTAGAAAATGTTATTTTAACCTTTACAACACAGTAACATTACACTATTTGCATATATGTTTACTATAGTTTAAAATATGAAATGGGAATGAAGACCATTTCAGATAAAATTTGTTCAGCAGGGCAATAAAAGGATAGCTTCTGAATTGGGAGGATGACTCAAAATATCTGTAATTTTACACTGGAACAATAGTATCTGAGAACATACATGATTTCACCCATGAAGTTTAGATAAAAGTTGGATATAACTTATTTAGCAAAACTTAGAGTTCTGGAAATGGATGGTTTCCTTAAAACCAGAGAAAGTATAGTAATAATGGTACTTTGGAGAGTATAAAAAGGATGTACTGATGGACATTATTTATACCTCATCTTTGATGAGCTTTGATGAAGATGAACATAAAAGGTAGAATATGATAAATGATTTGAGGGAATCTGAAAGATGATGTGGACGTTATGCTAAAACACTTAAATAATTAGGAGGAAATTGGTACTTCCATGGATGGGTATTTGACGGAAAGCAAATAGGTAGGTAGGAAAGAAAGGAATGCAGGTTGGCTGATGCAGTCAGGAGAGACATCATTAACTGAGTCTGGGCTTGAACTGAGTCTTAAATAACAGGCAGGATTCTAAGAAATGGGAAAAATAGGAAGGGAAATGAGGTCAGATAATGGTTAATATTTTAATGCTCTGAATCATCACCATTATGTGGCTCCTTCATGTAAACTTTCTGTGAGGCCTTTTACTAGGCACTTTGGGAAGTAGGCTAGAAACAGGCATAAATTCTTATCCATGATGAGTTTATAATTCATGAGGTGCTTATAGATTTACTTTAGAAGCCATTTTAAATAAAGTCATAAAAACCATATAGAATTATAGGATGAAATGGATCATTGTGACTGTCAAGCAGCAGAATTCTAGGAGGTCCAGGTGTAATGACAGATACATATGACTCGATATGGTATTTCTTGTTCTTATATTTCAATTCCCTTGGACTGCAGGGAGATCCAAACAGTCCATTCTGAAGGAGATCAACCCTGGGATTTCTTTGGAAGGAATGATGCTAAAGCTGAAACTCCAGTACTTTGGCCGCCTCATGCGAAGAGTTGACTCATTGGAAAAGACTTTGATGCTGGGAGGGATTGGGGGCAGGAGAAGAAGGGGACGACCAAGGATGAGATGGCTGGATGGCATCACTGACTCGATGAATGCAAGTCTGAGTGAACTCCAGGAGATGGTGATGGACAGGGAGGCTTGGCGTGCTGCGATTCATGGGGTCGCAAAGAGTCAGACATGACTGAGCGACTGAACTGTACTGAACTGAATGAAATGTGATCTCCCAGTAACTAACCCCTTAGTCATGGTTTTCTCATATCTAAAATAAAGAGACTAAAGAGCTGGATCTTTGAGGACCCTTCTAGATAATTACATAGTTCTTTGTTGTGAGATTATCAGTATACAATATGTGACACAAAATAGTTACCTACTAGCTCTCAGTCTTGGTGGTGATGATTGTATGAAAATTGAATTTTACTCATATAAATGACTGCATGCTATTTTATTTAGCCTTGTTCACAATTTAAAAGGGAGCTTCAGTTGAAAATTGCAATAGATTGTTTGGCACTCCTGATGGATCAGCACGTGCCAGGAGTTGTGCCCGGTATTCAATTCAGAATTTTGAAAAAGCTATGTAGTAGTACCAATATATTATCTAATTTTAGAAATGGTGTAATTTATCCCACCAGCAGTGGGACAGCCAGAGCACCAGCTATGTCGTCTAGCTATGTTAAGAAGCTGAAGGGCATGTCCCTGCTAGTCAGGGTCTGACAAAATTTGCTCCACTGGAGATGGTGAAAGTGAAAGTCGTTCAGTCATGTCTGACTCTTTGCGACCCCATGACCTATACAGTCCATGGAATTCTCCAGGCCAGAATACTGGAGTGGGTAGCCATTCCCTTCTCCAGGGGATCTTTCCAACCCAGGGATCAAACCCAGGTCTCCTGCATTGCAGGCGGATTCTTTACCAGCTGAGCCACCCGGGAAACTCAAGAACGCTGGAGTGGGTAGCCTATCCCTTCTCCAGCAAGTCTTTCCCCACCCAGGAATCGAACCAGGGTCTCCTGCATTGTAGGTAGGTTCTTTACCAGCTGAGCTACCAGGGAAGCCCTCCATTGGAGAAGAGAATGGCAGATCACTTTAGTATTTTTGTCATGAGAACTCCATGAACAGTAAATATGAAAAGGCAGAAAAGATATGACTCTGAAAGATGAACCCCCAGACTCGTAGATGTCTAATATACTACTGGGAAAGAGCAGAGAAATAGACAAAGAATGAAGAGGATGAGCCAGAGTGGAAACGATGCCAGTTGTGGCTGTATCTGGTGGTGAAAGTAAAGTTGGATGCTGTAAAGAACAGTATTGCATGGGAACCTGGAATGTCCATGAATCAGGTAAATTGGGTGTGTATAGTCAAAGCTATGGTTTGTTCTGTGTCTCCTGCATTGGCAGGTGGATTCTTTACCACTGAGCCACCTGGGAAGCTATTAGTCCCATATTGCCTGTTTTTTAAAAACATCAGTTCGGTTCAGGAGGCCTGCCGGAAAGGTCAGAATAGCTATGATTCATCCCGCCCCAGCTCACTCACATACCTGTCACGAAATTTGGCAAATCCATTTTCTAAATCCTCTCTCTCCTCTTATGTGCACTGTCTCTTCTTTTGTTAGGACCCTCGTCACCTCTCCCCTAGATTAGTGCTAAGGTATATCAGTCAGGATCTAACTAGGAAACGGAAACAACTCCGAGTACTTAAGAGGAAATTTATTCTAAGGAATTGAGCATAGAGGTGATGAGAGTGGACCTGATGCAATCTAGATATTAACAACAGCAAGAAATCATGACCTTCCCTGAGCGAAAGAGAAAAACACAGGAGAAGAATCATGTTTAAGAAGCTAGAACTATAGGCAGCTTGTCAGGCCAAAGCTGCAGGTGAGAAACAGCTCTCAATGCAGAGGCTTCACTTCCCCTTCCCCTTTGGTAACTGTTCTTCCCACCCTCACTGTCCTTCAAGACACATTTCTACACTTCTACCTTTCGAAAAGGCAAATCTGATCATGTTTATCCCAACATGAAAATGTTGGGTGGTTTTCTGCTGCCTGCAGGTAGTCGGAACACGTCTCCTTGTCCGCTGCCAAGGTATGCCCTGTCCATTGCTCCCCAGAAGCCATCCGTCCCTTTCATGTACTATTTCCCGACCTGGAATTCCCCCAACTCCCATCCCACATGCGAACAAGAGCAAATGCCTTCTCATCTTTCAAGACCTATGTTGCAAATCATGCCTGCAATGCCTGTTGTGTTTCCCTCTCTTTGCTCCCTCTCCCTCGCTCACCCTCTCCCACTCTCTCTCAATCTCCTTCCTTTTCTCCTGTTCTTCCTTTTTTCCTCTTTTGTTCTCACTAAGCAAATCAGTTGTTCCCTACGACGCTCTGTCAGATTCTCTATGTTGGTACTTGATTTCACAGTACGGCAATTGTATGTGTGTGTGTGTGTTTGCATGTTTTGGCATGCAGTATTTGGTTCCATGTCCATCTACATTATCAGGTTGTAATCTCCTCGAAGGCAGAGGTGTTTATCACATATCCTATCTTTTATCAGCTCAATAGTTTCTGAAAAATGTTCTGAGTGAATTTAATGCGCTCAAATATATTTATGCACTTGTCTTCTAAGACTGGACAGGTGAAGGCTTAACAAGTATTTTATGAGAATGTCTCTTTGCATGAGAAAAAAAGTTCTTGAAAGAGAAAATGTATTTCTCACATTAGTTTTCCCAAAGAGTATATAAAAGATCTCTGATGGTCTTTAAGTCCCAGTTTGAGTGGGGTTACTAACTTAATCCATGCTGAACAGAATTTTAATGCTTAAAAGAGCATTTGAAAATTCAAATAAAAATTTATAGTTCATCCTTTTGAAGGGTAAAAAATATGATTCATATAATTTGTGGCAAATGCAATTTCTGTATTTTTTACATTGCTTTTTGGTGGCCTTGCATAAGTTACACTGAGACTATTCTACAACCTTAGCAATGTTCAGAAGATTCTCTTTCTAATTCTCTACCTCTCCTGCCCTTTCGGTGGCCTTGAGCACCTCTCAAAAGCAAAAAAATGTTCCCCTACATTAATTTAATGTTCACAGTAACTACAGGAATGTGGGTTACTATTTTAGCCCTATTTTATAGATGAGGAAACTGAGGCACTAGAAAAATTAAGTAACTTGCCCAAGGTCACTTGGCCGTGGGTAGCAGAACTTAGATGTGAATCAATTCTGATGTCAGAGCCTGTATCCTTAGCCCCTGCACTGCACTTCATGTGGCAGTGTTTCTTTTCACCACAATCCTTGGATTTGAAAATGGAGAAGAGGGAATAGAAAGCACACTGTGCCCTTCACAGCTTGCTTATCCTTTCTGTCCTCTATGGATGAAATGTGCCAATGAAGGAATGGCATTACTGCTATAAAGCAATCATTGGGTCCTTCTGCTGACCAAGAAAGATCGAAGAGTGATGTATTTGAAAGCAAAGAAAAATAATATTTGCATGTATTTACAACCTGCCTTTCTCAGAAAGGATTTAAGGTGTTTCACTAAGATATGTACATTACTGACAGATAAAGTAAATTAAAATAGGTGGAAAGCAAAGCGAAGGGAAAGTTAGGCTAGAAGAGGATGGTGAGTGTGCACAACACAGGCCATGACTTTACAGACTTGCCACAGCAAGCTTAACATGTGGCTCCAAGCTATATAGCAGCCAATGAAGACAGAGGAATAAGATTGAACTGTTGGTTTTTCTACAAGACACAGAGTGCTCAGGAGAAGCCCAGCTATTTCCAGTGCTAAGCATAGAGAGAAATTAGTTCCATGGTCTTCCAGAGAGGACACTGTAATACAATAAGCAGCATGCTTAGCAGCAACATGTGCAGAGCACAGCGGACTTAAACAGAAAAGGAGGACAGAGATTGCTTTTCACAAGATCCCTCCAAAATAAGCATCCCTCCAAAATAAGCATCCCTCCAAAATAAGATCCCTCCAAAATAAGCAAAATGCATATGAAATACAGGACACAAACTCAGTCTTGCCAGGAATACAATTTTGTTCTTTTCACATCTTTGAGAAGTGGTTCAGTGTAGTCTGACACAGACTGCCTGGTTATGTCACTAATTACCTGGGTGACACTGGGCCAGACTCCAATCCTTTTGAATCTCACAGTTAACACTAATAAATGGAGATGCTAACGACCGCCTTATATGTGTGCATGCTGCGTTGCTTTAGTTGTGTCCAACTCTTTGTGAACCCATGGACTGTAGCTCATCAGGCTCCTCTGTCCATGGAATTCTCTAGCCATGAAAAATGGAGTGAGGTGCTGTTCTCTTCTCCAGGGAATCTTCCCAACCCAGGGATTAAACCCGCATCTCTCGTGTCTCCTGCATTGGCAGCTGGGTTCTTTACTAATTGCACAACCTGGTAAGCCCAACTACCTCATATAGTTTGGTCTTTAATTAGTCACTATAATAAATTGCTTAGAGTGGTGTTTGGGATATAGTCTTCCCTTGTAGTGTGAGGGGATGAGGAGACAGTGAGGGTGCTTAGGTCCATCTGGCCTTCCCCTGGGTAAATGAATGCGGGCCCTGTTTGGTACCCTGTTAATTAACTTACTGGGAGGGAATACTGAAAATCCACCTCCTAGGACTGACTAAGGGAAAGGAAAATGCTGATTCACTCTCAGAGACTGTCATTTAGTCACTCATCAGTTCTCTTCCATCCTGAGAATCCTTACTCTATCCTGAGGGGCAAAGCCAAAGGAAGCTTGGCATGGGTCATCACATCTTTCCCTAAGACTCATCTGTGATTACAGTTCTGTGCAGTCTTAGCTTTTGCAACTCAAATGACAAGAATTGGCACTGTTGTTTTCTATGTCTTTCTGATGTGTGATTCTATCCCTGAGACAATGAGAGTGAAGGCTTACAGAATGGTGGAGGGAAAGGTGAGGGCTGACAGTATTGTCCACAGAGGTGGTAGATAAAAGCTGGTTAACAGTTCCCAGTATATCCCACCACATAAAATTACACCATCTTGCCAAAGCACACTTCAGTGAGCACAGTCCTTTAGTCGTCCAGCGTATTGAGGTCCATAACTGAAGCTTTCTTTTCTTCATGTTAACCTCTAGGCCGATTTTAAAGACAGAACAGGCAGACTGAAGAGAAGAACAATATAATAATTGTTGTTGTTCAGTCACTAAGTCGTGTCCGACTCTTTGCCACCCCATGATCTGCAGCACAGCAGTCTTCCCTGTCCTTCACTGGCTTCCCGAGTTTGCTCAGACTCATGTCCATTGAGTAGATGATGCCAACGAACCATCTCATCCTCTGTCGCCCCCTTCTCCTCATGCCCTCAATCTTTGCCAGCATCCGGATCATTTCCAATGAGTCAGGTGTTCCGATCAGGTGACTAAATTACTGGAGCTTCAGCTTTTGCATCAGTCCTTCCAGTGCATATTCAGGGTTGATTTCCTGTAGGTTTGACTGGTTTGATTGCCTTGCTGTCCAAGGGACTCTCAAGAGTCTTCTCCAACATCACAGTTTCAAAAGCAATTCTTTGGCACTCAGCTTTCTTTATGATTCAACTCTCACATCTGTGCATGTCTTCTGGAAAAACCATAGCTTTGACTGTTTGGACCTTTGTTGGCAAAGTGATGTCTTTGGTTTTGAATACGCTGTCTAGGTTTATCATAGCTTTTATTCCAAGAAGCAAGTTCTTTTAATTTGTGACTGCAGTCACTGTCCTCAGTGATTTTGGAGTCCAAGAAAATAAAATCTGTCAATGCTTCCACTTTTTCCCCATCTATTTTACCCAACTGGTATATAGTGCATTCAGGATTGGAGCTGACTAATTTGCAAAGTTCGTGGTGTCTTGTAAATGGTTTTTGAGTACCAGGCCAGCTAATCTGTATTTACATAGGTAGTGAGAAACCACTCAGAGTTCTGGATAAGGCAATGCATACTCAAAACTGTGTTTAAGAATAATCTAAGTAGAGGATGTAATGAAGAGTTAGAAGGATATAGAGCCCGGGGAAGGGAATGGATATTATGAGACCACTAGGCAAGGAGTCATGAGAATCTGGCTTAGGGTGTGTAGTTGTCAGATTTAGGCAAAAAAAAAAAAAAAAAAAAAAAAGCAAATGGAAAAACCAGGATTCCCAATTAAATATAATTTGTGAACTTCTGGTATAAATATGTCCTATGCAATTTAGGGACGTATTTGTAAAATATTACTACTTATGTGAAATTCATATTTAACTGATATTCTGTATTTTATGTGGCAACCTGCACCACAGCAGTGCATTCCTATGCTAAATTAACCACCTGGCATTAGCCTTGACTCTATAAGTTGAGGGCAGTGTTTCAGATGCCAGCTGCAAGTTCCATGGTTCTCAGGCTGTCCATACTTTGGACTAACTCGTCCCCAAATTGGGAATTCCCACAAGGTAATTGGCTTGATAATTTACTAGGACAACTCACAGAATTCAGAAAAGCACTTAATTATTATAGTTGTGTTATAAAGGATACAAATCAATACCAGCCAAATGACACAGATAAGGGAGGTCTGCTGCTGCTAAGTCACTTCAGTCGTGTCCGACTCTGTGCAACCCCATAGACGGCAGCCCACCAGGCTCCCCCATCCCTGGGATTCTCCAGGCAAGAACACTGGAGTGGGTTGCCATTTCCTTCTCCAGTGCATGAAAGTGAAAAGTGAAAATGAAGTCGCTCAGTTGTGTCTGACTCTTGGCGACCCCATGGACTGCAGTCTACCAGGCTCCTCCGTCCATGGGATTTTCCAGTCAAGAGTACTGGAGTGGGGTGCCATTGCCTTCTTCGAAGGAAGGTCTAGGAGGGTCCTGAAAACAGATCTTTAGTGGCCTCTCCCCACAGAATGTATCACCCTCCTGGCACATCAGTGTGTTCAGCAACCAGGAAACTCACTTGAGTCTTGTGCCAGAGTTTTTATTGGGGCTTTATTACCTAAGCAGGATTGATTGAATTATTGACCCTGTGTGTGAACTCAATCTTCAGCCCCTACCCTCTCCCAGGAGGTCAAGACCCCCTGTGAATAACAAAGACACTCTATTATATGACACAGCCTGAGTGTGGTCATGGTAGCAGAAACAGATAGAAGAGGAAAGAATTATACCAGGGAGGGGTCAAAATTAATAGTAAGGTTTTAAATCCTGGGGCATTAGAAATATATAAGGAAATGTTCAATTAGGATGGGAGAGGGAGAGTAAATAATTAGCTAACTTAGATGCCTAGAGTTGAAGATACTAAAGGAACATCGTGATGAAAATTCAGGATAGAAAGACAGAAAAGCATATCTAGAGTTAAGAAGAGGTCTCAGGATTATATACTGGAGATCAGTACTCCTTAGCATGAAGTGATTGTTGCAGCTCTGAAATGGAGTAATATACTGTGGGAAAAAAAGTCTAGTAGAATAAAACAGGAGTCTTAAGTGTTACAGGAGGAAAATAGAAACCAAAAACAAAGTTAAAAACAGATTCATCACATTCTAAATTTTCATAGATTAAATTAAATTGAGAAGTATTTTCCATATGAAATCATTTGTTGTTTATACGTAGTATTCATTTCAAAGCTTTTATACATTTATTCTGTAATTTATTTCTACCCAGTTTTCCTGAATGTTTAACGTTATGATATCCATTTACTTTTATTTTTAAACACTAATGGATTTTTACCCAAATTTATGTAAGTTCAAAGTACTCAATGAATTGTCAATATATTAGGATAAAAACTTTACATGGGTTTTGAGCATTGTTATTAAGTACCTTGAAAAGGAGGGTGCAAAGTCTATAATTTTGGTATTTTATCATATAGAAATAAACATATTTTGTTCAATCAATCTAGTTTTGAAGTTCACCCAGTCTTTACTCTTTTAAGTTTGGCTATTCATGAAGACAGAAAGGTTATCAAAATGAAAGTGAGTGCTTTTATTAATTAATTTAAAACTTATTCTTTAATATAGAGTGGCTTGTGACTAGTAATAGTAGATTAATTAAAGGTAATTATAGTTTTCAAATAACTACATTGCAAATACTTGCAGTGTTTCTATGTAATATTAATAGCATAAAAAGCATTGGTAAAGCTATGTTATAGCACATATATCTGTAAAATATCACATTCTTTTCTCCAGCTTCCTGATACATGATAGTGACATTTCACAAAAACTGTTAAGTGCCTGCTCTGTGCCAAAAACACTGTTCTGGATTTTGCGGAACATACAAAAATGAATAATCTGGAATCTGAGAGAGACTACTTATAACAACACTACCATTTGTGTTGACTTATTG
Organism: Ovis canadensis; assembly: GCF_042477335.2. NCBI lineage: Eukaryota > Metazoa > Chordata > Mammalia > Artiodactyla > Bovidae > Ovis > Ovis canadensis. The sequence continues at coordinate 82,255,915 of NC_091253.1, read as the reverse complement.
TAATTTTGGTTGAAAACCACTTTGCTATAATCATACTATCAGCCCTTTTATCGGCTACATTATTAATAATAAGAATTAAAAAGATTAGCAGAACAATTTTTTGAAACATGCAAATAAGCAAATCACTTGAACTTCAGTAGTTAACCTGTAAATGAGAAATTGGACTCACTTTTCCAGTCCTGTTTTTTTGCAGTTATTATTGCTATTTGGAATTTCAAATAGTAGATTTCATACCTGAAATCCAAGTTCTGTTTCAGTCTTCAATGCTGGAAAGCAATGATGGGCTCCGGCTTCATCTAACACATGGTAGAAAGGCAGAGACTTACAATTAGGAGACCTGATTTCTCATACTGGTTCTGTGAAAACATTTCAGCATCCTTGAGTGTTCTCAACTGTAAAATGAGAAGATTTCATTTATAAACTTTATGGTGCCTTCCAATTTAAAAGTCTGTGGTAAAACAAGCAAACTTATCAATAACAAGGTTAAGGCCAATTAAGTTTGACTTAAAAAAATTTTCAGAAATTTTTTACTGCTTTCCAACTATGTGGTTAGAAGTGAGGCTAGCAGAAAAGGCAGCCTAATAAAACTGACTAAGCATTGGCGAACATCAAATGATATTATTTAAAGTTTCAAATGTGAAATATATCACTAAAATGGGAAAATCTGTTTTTAAGGATACCTAAAAGCAGTTTGTTCTCTAAAAAGTACTTAATGTTCACATAGTATCTATAAAGCTATAGGTGAACTATTTTTGGAAGAACGCATCTTCCCAGATGATACTGAGACAAAATTTCAGCTGAAATGATTTTTGTATTATAACAAATCAGCCACTTGCTCTTAGTTGTAGCCATTGTGGACAGTCTTTGGTTGGAGAAATTTCTTTTGTGCAAGGAAAATTTTAGTGAGATTCTTTTATTTGAGATTTTGAATGTGTTTTTAATTTTTTTAATGTTTAAAAATTTTTATTTTACATTGGAGTATTGGACTTCAAGGAGATCCAACCAGTCCATTCTGAAGGAGATCAGCCGTGGGTGTTCTTTGGAAGGAATGATGCTAAAGCTGAAACTCCAGTACTTTGGCCACCTCATGCGAAGAGCTGACTCATTGGAAAAGACTCTGATGCTGGGAGGGATTGGGGGCAGGAGGAGAAGGGGACGACAGAGGATGAGATGGCTGGATGGCATCACCGACTCGGACATGAGTCTGAGTGAACTCCAGGAGTTGGTGATGGACAGGGAGGCGTGGCATGCTGCGATTCATGGGGTGGCAGAGTTGGACACGGCTGAGCGACTGAACTGAACTGAACTGAACAGTTGATTAACAATGTTGTGTTAGTTTCAGATGTGTAGCAGAGCAATTCAGTTAGACATATACATGCATCTGTTCTTTTTCAAATTCTTTTCCCGTATAGGTTATTACAGAATATCAAGCAGATGTTGCTTCACAGACTGTTTATTAAAAGTGCCTATGTACACATGAAACTTCCAATGACCAAAGTCTCTTAGGTTTATTCAAGCGTTCTCCTTATTCCTAACTCTAATTTGGCAATTTACCAATTTGAAGAGTGAAATTTTAGAAAATAAGACCTAAAAGGCTTCTGATTGCATATTGAGATGTTCCAGCCTCTGGAGAGTTTGAATCCAAGCGAAACCAACTGCAGCATCTCCAGGGATGCTCTGCTACCCAAGGTCAGGGGGAGATACTTCTACACTACGTTTGTTTATTGATGTGCTTACCCAACAGAATGTGTACCTGTGTCTTGTGTTAACTATTTGTTTATGGAAAATGCACCTCTTTAGCTCAGTTTCAAAGAAAGTTGCTCTTTTAATAGTACCTGGGATACTTTAAAATGTTTCAAAAGTTCCATATTGAGTACCATACAGAATTTAATTCTGACGTTTTATATTCTCGAAAGGCTGAATAGGTGTGGTGTTTCAGACAATAGTTTTAAGCTCAAAGGCTGTCTCTTCTGAGGTGCATATGATTATATTCTTTCATGAAAGCAGGTAAATCTCAAACTGGAGTGTGCACAGACATCTTCGTGTGGGCTCTGGCCACAGAATTCCCATTAGCATTAGCTTGGCACTGCTTCTTGTCTCACAGACAGTAAGGAACATGCCTTTTCCACCCTTGAGGCAATAAAATAAATTAAAGGGTGCGGCATTAAATGAGGTGAATTTTGAGTAGTATTTTTCATGCCTTCAACGTTTTAAAATCCTCATGAAGCAGCGTTTGGAATCATGAAACAAGGGACCCTGTTTGTGCCAACATGTGGATCCTTTTGGTTTTCTGGAATGGTGTGTTTGTGTCAAACAGTCTTTTCAAATCCTTTTCCCATTGTGGTAGTGTCTGTGACTAGAACTTTGTTTTTCAGTATAAATCACAAATAAATGAGCACTATGGAAGGTAAGACATCTTCACTTTGTTTCTTCTGGGTCTGGTCCAGACTATTACAGTCTCTACATATCTCCATGACACAGAAGCAAGAGTTTTTGCAAAGAACGTCCCCAGGGCCCAACCAAATCCTTCCTTTGCAGCAGCTGCCCTGCTCTGTCTATGTTCATTATGTTTGTGCTTCCTCCAATTTTGCACTTTTTTTCAGTATTTGCTAAAGAGACTGGAGAGCATTCCTTTAATCTCCAACGGAAGTTTATTTTTGTTTTCATGGAACAAAGGTTTATCTTTAATGTTACCATGTGTCGTCTTCTAATTAGAAGCCCTTTTCTTATATTCTCATAAATAAGAGGGAATAATTTAATTCTTAGTGGATTTGAACATTGCTAACTTCAGAGATGGTAAGATCCAGATTTTATCTAATCCTCTTTTACCACAGAAAATGTAGACCCTCACCCAAACACCAGGAGGGCAAGATCTGAAAGTCCTGTGCTCTTAAAGGGGGACTCTAACACAGCCACTTACTCTTTCCAGGTGTATGATATTTTATTTCAGGACATCAGAATAGGAATTCATTTCTCATATTAATCTATTTTCCCCCATTCAGTGGCTCTATTGTTATCTTTTCCAAAGCATGTTATGATTATTAATAAAGGTATTTCAACATAATATATTAACACATTTTGGATACAATGCTATATCAGGCATCCTGCTAAACAAGTTCATCATGCAATTGAACATATGTAACTTGCAACTACTATGATATATTATCCAGCTTTATAGATAGTAAATGGAGACTCAGAATTTCTGAGGCTCATTCGAAGTCAGACAGCTCATCAGGGCTGGAGCCAAAGTTTAAACTGGAGACCAGAGAGTGTCTTCTAGCTACACATCTCATTGTAGGCTGTAACCAGTTATTTTCCAAGTGACACCACATGTTAGGACTTCTGAGAATAATGCCTTAAAGTGCCTGTTATTTTTTATTTTTATTTATTTATTTATTTTGCTCCATGCCTTATAGTGTTTAAGGTTATGACTTTCTATTTCATATCCATCATTGTTGTACATTTTTGTGTTATTTTTCTTGTGTTCCCAGATATCATAATTGGAGAATGGAATGGCAACCTGCTCTAGTATTCTTGCCTGGAAAATCCCATGGACAGAGGATCCTGGAGGGTGGGCTACAGCCCACAGGTCACAAAGAGTCGGACACGACTGAGTGACTAACACTTTCAGTTCAGATACCATATTTCCACATTTTTATTATAGTGTCCCTCACTCATGCTCACCTGTTCTTTCTCAGAAGTAGCATGTGTCAAGTAAAGCTAGCCTTTGATAGGAAGCAAAGAATGAGAGGGGTATATATGTGGTGGTGGTGGGGGGAGGTTGAGGGATAGAGAGAGGGGAGAGAAAGAGAACATTTATTAGCATTTTACTTAGATATCGGTGAATATGAGAACACTGACTGTGCTAATGCTTTTCCATCCTGCTCACTGAGTTTTCTTAGGATGCCTGTCAAGTATGTTAGTATTTCATGTTTGGTAGACTGTGAGTATCCTCTGTTCCCTGACCCGGTAGAAATAAACACTCTGTACCTGTTCAGTCTGAGTCCCTGAAATGGGGAATAGTTAGATCCATATTTTTAGTACATTTCTGCAGTGAGATTTCTGTGTTGTATTTGTAGATGTGGAAATGAAGAATAGGCTAAGGGGTTTTGAAGACAAGAAACATTCAGAGTAGAAAAGACCCTTCTTAGATAAATGCAGGGAGGAATGCACAGTGGTTCTGACCTCAGGAAAAGCTTTCTTCATTAACTGCTTTGAGGAGGGCATAGATGTCTTCCGTTAGGGTGTGTCCATCGTGCTTACTTTTTGCCCTGCATTTCAAGGACAATGAAGAAGGTTCCTGAGACTATTCACTTGCTTTAGACTGGCCTTTTAGGGGTCTAACAAAATACAAATACTGCTGGTCAAGAAAATAAAGTTGTTAAAAGCTAATTATTATGTTTCAATGGTTGTAGGAATATCAAGTTTTTTTATAACATTTTAAAAGTCATTGTGCCCTGTGTTAAGTAATTTGTATTATTAATTATGCAGCTTTTAAATGTTGCCAGTAACATTATAACAAGGTAATTTTCAATTGAAATTCTGATTAAACCTAAATGTTGGTGTTAATTACATATTATTCAAGAAATAATACAAAATAAACCCCAAATAATAAACACCCCACCCTAGCCAATTACTCAGATCACCAATTCCATCATAGGCTCTACTTTTACCATATAATTAGTCATATTTTTCTCACACTCTCGTTTCATCTCCTTCTATCGTATCTTACTTTCTCAGGTACTGATGTCATAGTAAAGATACGTATCAATAATAAAAATTTTACTGATAAGAAGAGAACTGCTTTAATCTGATTCAGTGTGTCAGATTTTATAATTATATAATTTGTCACATAACTTATCTATAAATACCTATAAATATTCTGGCACTGAGAGAAGGAAAAAAAAAAGTTTATTACCTTAAGGCAAAACAGTTTTGCTATACTGCTGTTGACCGCTGTTGAAAGTCATTTTTATATTCTTCAGGATATTTGCTCAAGATCACTATTAATTTTAACATATAGTATAAAATTGCAGCATTTTGTATTTTCTTTTCATAGATTGTTCTTTCGTGTAAAAACTGTCTTTAAAATGATAGTATTTAATGGAGCAACTGAGGAGGTTTTACTGTCAAATGTACATGAAATAGCTGGCATGCTGTCACCTATGATTCTGTTTCATGGGAGTAATAACTTTTTCCATTACCTATTATCTTGTATTAAAATTTTCTGTGATTTGTTGTGCCATATAATAGACATAATTTGTGATATATCAACACAGCAAATGTGAGCTTGGGAATGCTCTTTTCTTTCCTCAGAAGAGTTGACTTCCTCTACCTTTTCCCACTGCATAGGAAAGAAAAAGAAAAAACAGATGTAAATGAAAGAAACATGCAGTGGCTATATTTACCTAAAGTAATCTTTGAGCTGTTAAAAGAAGTTTAATCAGCCACATCACATCCTCATGGGTCACAAATATGATTTGTTAACATAAAACACTGGGTTTCCCTGTGGTTTAGCTGGTGCAGAACCCTCCTGCAATGCAAGAGACTACCCATAATGCAGAAGTCCCAAGTTTGAACCTTGGATCAGGAAGATCCCCTGGAAAAAGAAATGGCAACTAAGCCCAGTACTCTTGCCTGGGAAATCCCATAGGCAGAGGATCCTGGCGGCTACAGTCCATGGGGTCACAAGAGTTGGACATGACTTAGCAACTAAACCAAACCAAAAAACCAAGGGAAACATTCGGTATAATTCCAAAAAGTATTTGCTGATCAAATTGTTTATTATTTTAATTCATAAGTAGGAAGGAAAAAAGTTAAGCTCAACAAAATGTAGGATGCAAAGTGAAAGTGTTAGTTGCTCAGTCATGTCTGACTCTTTGTGACCCCATGAACTGTAGCCCACCAGGCTCCTCTGTCCATGGAATTCTCCAGGCAGGAATACTGGAGTGGGTAGCCATTCCCTTCTCCAGGGGATTATCCCAATCCAGGGATTCAACCTGGGTCTCCTGTGGATTCTTTACTGTCTGAGCCACCAGGGAAGCCCGTAGGATGCAAAGTCGATTCAAAAGAGCTCATGAAATTGACTTAGAACTTTCATTCACTCAAAATAATTAGGTTAGTTCTGACAAATTTTAAGTTATTTAGTTTTCTAATCTAAAACTGATTAAAGCTAATTTCACAAGGATCATATTGTTTTATTTCTTTCATGTAATATATAGTGAACATTTCCCTGTGTTATTGGCATTCTTTTAAAAGAGATTTTAAAGATCATATAGCACTCTGAGATATGAATTTACAACTTTTGAAACCAATCTGAATTTCCAGTTAGATTGCTTCTAAAACTTCTCTCTTAGAACAAACATTATGATGAACTTTACTGAATACCAGTCCTTGTCATCTGCAATTATTTCTGAGAATAAAGACTGTGAATTTGAATTAATAACTGAGTTTGAACTTAAAGTTTTGGGAACATATTACAAAATGGCCCTAATTATTATTTTTAATGATTATAGGGTATGCCATTTTGAATAAAGAATATTAGTAATTAATATCCTTGAGTGTTTACTGTCTAGTACTGTTTTATTTATTTATTTATTTATTTTTACTTTATTTTACTTTATAATACTGTATTGGTTTTGCCATACATTGACATGAATCCACCACGGGTGTACATGAGATCCCAAACATGAACCCCCCTCCCACATCCCTCCCCACAACATCCCTCTGGGTCATCCCCGTGCACCAGCCCCAAGCATGCTGTATCCTGCATCGGACATGGACTGGTGATTCAATTCTTACATGATAGTATACATGTTTCAGTGCCATTCTCCCAAATCATCCCACCCTCTCCCTCTCCCTCTGAGTCCAAAAGTCCACTATACACATCTGTGTCTTTTTTGCTGTCTTGCATACAGGGTCATCATTGCCATCTTTCTAAATTCCATATATATGTGTTAGTATACTGTATTGGTGTTTTTCTTTCTGGCTTACTTCACTCTGTATAATCGGCTCCAGTTTCATCCATCTCATCAGAACTGATTCAAATGTATATTTTTTTAACGGCTGAGTAATACTCCATTGTGTATATGTACCACAGCTTTCTTATCCATGCATCTGTTGATGGACATCTAGGTTGTTTCCATGTCCTGGCTATTATAAACAGTGCTGCGATGAACATTGGGGTACATGTGTCTCTTTCAGTTCTGGTTTCCTCAGTGTGTATGCCCAGCAGTGGGATTGCTGGGTCATATGGCAGTTCTATTTGCAAATTTTTAAGGAATCTCCACACTGTTTTCCATAGTGGTTGTACTAGTTTGCATTCCCACCAACATGATTATCTCAATAGATGCAGAGAAGGCCTTTGACAAAATTCAACATCCATTTATGATAGAAACTCTCCAGAAAGCAGGAATAGAAGGAACATACCTCAACATAATAAAAGCTATATATGACAAACCCACAGCAAACATTATCCTCAGTGGTGAAAAATTGAAAGCATTTCCCCTAAAGTCAGGAACAAGACAAGGGTGCCCACTTTCACCACTACTATTCAACATAGTTCTGGAAGTTTTGGCCACAGCAATCAGAGCAGAAAAAGAAATAAAAGGAATCCAGATTGGAAAAGAAGAAGTAAAACTCTCACTGTTTGCAGATGACATGATCCTCTACCTAGAAAACCCTAAAGACTCCACCAGAAAATTACTAGAGCTAATCAATGAATATAGTAAAGTTGCAGGATATAAAATCAACACACAGAAATCTCTTGCATTCCTATACACTAATAATGAGAAAGTAGAAAAAGAAATTAAGGAAACAATTCCATTCACCATTGCAACGAAAAGAATAAAATACTTAGGAATATATCCACCTAAAGAAACTAAAGACCTATATACAGAAAACTATAAAACACTGATGAAAGAAATCAAAGAGGACACTAATAGATGGAGAAATATACCATGTTCATGGATCGGAAGAATCAATATAGTGAACATGAGTATACTACCCAAAGCAATTTACAAATTCAATGCAATCCCTATCAAGCTACCAGCCACATTTTTCACAGAACTAGAACAAATAATTTCAAGATTTGTATGGAAATACAAAAAACCTTGAATAGCCAAAGCAATCTTGAGAAAGAAGAATGGAACGGGAGGAATCAACTTGCCTGACTTCAGGCTCTACTACAAAGCCACAGTCATCGAGACAGTATGGTACTGGCACAAAGACAGAAATATAGATCAATGGAACAAAATAGAAAGCCCAGAGATGAATCCACACACATATGGACACCTTATCTTTGACAAAGGAGGCAAGAATATACAATGGAGTAAAGACAATCTCTTTAACAAGTGGTGCTTGGAAAACTGGTCAACCACTTGTAAAAGAATGAAACTAGATCACTTTCTAACACTGCACACCAAAATAAACTCAAAATGGATTAAAGATCTAGTACTGTTTTAAAAGCATCATCCTGGTTTAACACATTTTTCTTAAAGATGATGATATGAGGTAGGGCTATTGTCATTTCTATGTTATAGATGAGAAAAATGAGGCACAGGAAAACAGAGACTCACTCAAGTTCAAACAAGCAATATTTTAGAGGAAGTTTTGAATCTAAACACTCTAGGTTAATAGCTAACTTTTACTAATATTCAATAATAGACAAACAGCCTTACTGAACTTCCAATTTAAGAGATTTAAAATGCATTATTTGACCTTCTTAAAAGTTCTATGCTGTATAAACACTTATTTTCTTATTTTTCTTGTAAAAAAATTGATCTTAGAACTTCATTTAGGCAAGTTGACAAGTCATATAATTAGTAATTGGTAAAGCAGAAAGTGAAGAACTAAAGAGCTTCTTGATGAAAGTGAAAGAGGAGAGTGAAAAAGTTGGCTTAAAAAGTGAGTGAAGTCGCTCAGTCGTGTCCTACTCTCTGCGACCCCATGGACTATAGCCTACCAGGTTCCTCCACCCATGGGATTTTCCAGGCAAGAATACTGGAGTGGGTTGCCATAACTCAACATTCAAAAAACTAAGATCATGGCATCTGGTCCCATCACTTCATGGCAAATAGATGAGGAAACAATGGAAACAATGATAGACTTTATTTTCTGGGGCTCCAAAATCACTGCAGATGGTGACTGCAGCCATGAAATTAAAAGAGGCTTACTGCTTTGAAGAAACCTATGACCAACCTAGACAGCATGTTAAAAAGCAGAGACATTACTTTGCTGACAAAGGTCTATCTAGTCAAAGCTATAGTTTTTCCAGTAGTCATGTATGGATATGAGAGTTGGACTATAAAGAAAGCTGAGTGCTGAAGAATTGATGCTTTTGAACTGTGGTGTTGGAGAAGACTCTTGAGAGTCCCTTGGACTCCAAGGAGATCCAGCCAGTCCATCCTAAAGGAAATAAGTCCTGAATATTCACTGGAAGGACTGATACTGAAGCTGAAACTCCAATACTTTGGCCACCTGATGTGAAGAACTGACTCATTGGAAAAGACCCTGATGCTGGGAAAGATTGAAGGCAGGAAGAGAAGGGGACGACAGAGGATGAGATGGTTGGATGGCATCACTGACTTGATGGACGTGAGTTTGAGCAAGCTCCAGGAATTGGTGATGGACAGGGAAGCCTGGCGTGCTGCAGTCCATGGGGTCCCAAAGAGTCAGACTCAACTGAGTGACTGAATTGAACTAAACTGAAAGTAGATTTTAACTGTTATCTGGGTTATGTGTTTTGAGTGCCCGAACTCTGAATCTCTCCACTTTTCAACCATTTGGATCATTTAGGTTCTTACCATATATCAGTATTTAAAATGGCATTTAAAGGAATATGGTTTGGATTATTTAATTAGTAGAGATTTCCGGACAAGGAGATGCCATGCCAAAGCTTCGTAATGGTCTTAGGTATGTACGTGCATCACTGGTAAATTTTTCTGCAAATGTGAGCCACTTTGTGTGAGAGAACCAGTGTCTCTGGAGACTTCACTAAAAAGGAAAAAAAAGAAAGAAAGAAAGAAAAAGACTGTGTTGAGATGGAGAGTGAAGGGTTAGTAGATGAGGCAGCAAAGCCCTTTGTGAAGAGGGGACATTTGAGCTCAAACTTGACCAATGATCTAAATCAGCAGCAGTGGAGTGTTCTAGGCAGAGGGAAGCATAAGATATAACCTCTGCATTGGGAATAAGCTTTGATTTTTGAAAGAATTTAAAGAAGGCTGATAATGCTAAGATATAAGGTAGGATGGGTGAGTTTGAGTTCATCTCAAAGAACGTTGGCAGTCAACTTCAAATTGGCCTTTGTGTAGGGTTTTGTGCTCCATGTTATAGATTTTGGACTTCACCCAAAGTACAAATGAAGGACATCATAGCGGATGAGTAACAGGATGTAATTATATCCCACAAGAATAGACTGTGGCCTGAAAATTGAAGGTTGGCCACTTCATCAGCCCTGGTGAAGGATAAAGGTGGCTTGAACTAGGGACACAGAAGTGGAGACGGTATATAGCTATTTGCTTGGATATGTTTTAGAGGTAGAGATTCAAAGACTTGCTGATAGATTTGATGCATGAGTGAAGTAAAGAGGGGAATCAGTTGTGACTCCTAACTTTGGTCCTTGAGATAACCATGTTCCTTTAATGACTTGATTGCTATTGTCCCCCCTAGATGTAACCTCCATGAGGGAAAGGACCTTATCTCCTTTATTCACTGTGTATAACCACTGCCTAGCATAAGACCTGGCAAGGCAAAGAGGAGAGGTTTTGAAGTATTCCTGAATGATTTAATAGTTATTATACATTATTAGCATGTTATCTAAATTATTTGCTAAGAAATTTTCCCTTATGTTTTATTTTTATAATTTTTTGACATTTTAACATATAAACCCCAAGTAGATTTATGCCACATTTTTTAAGTGTAAACTTAAGTCCATTTATTTACTGCTTTGTGACTTCTTTCATGGTATCTAAAATAATCACTCCCCATTCAAAGATTTGGTTAATAACTAGTTCTGCTTCTTATGTGCTTACAGTTTTTATTTTTTGCTTACTTCTTAAAAAAAAAACACTGAAATTTAGTTTTTAAATTATATAAGGGCCTAAGTTGATTTTTCCCCTAAGTTGCTAACTAATTACTTCAAATTAATTAGTCCATTCCTTTCTCGTAAAAAAAAGTCTTCACTTACTGAATTTTTACAAGTAATAGTCTATTGCTAACTGTTTAGCAATAGTCTATTGCTGCTTCTGCTGCTAAGTCACTTCAGTTGTGTCCAACTCTGTGCAACCCCATAGATGGCAGCCCACCAGGCTCCCCCGTCCCTGGCATTCTCCAGGCAAGAACACTGGAGTGGGTTGCCATTTCCTTCTCCAGTGCATGAAAGTGAATCTCAATCATGTCTGACTCTCTGTGGCCCTATGGACTGCAGCCTACAAGGCTCCCCCGCCCAAGGGATTTTCTAGGCAAGAGCACTGGAGTGGGGTGCCATTGCCTTCTCCAAGTCTATTGCTAACCAGCCACATTGCTGGTTTGCTTTGCTAAGTCGCTTTCAGTTGTGTCCAGCTCTTTGCGACCCCATGGGCTGTATCCCGTGAGGCTCCTCTGTCCATGGGACTCTCCAGGCGTATATGGATATAGCAGCCACATATGGATATTTAAATATACATTTATGTTAATTAATACAGTTTAAAATTCTGTTTCTCAGTCACATTAGCTCTATTTCAGGTGTTCAGGATACTCAATGGGGTGAGTGAATACCATACAAGACAGTGCAAAATTAGAGAACTTTTTCATCATCGCAGAAAGTTCTATCAGACATTGTTACTCTAGGAGATATTTTTTCAAATTCCTAAAAATTTTCCAAGGATTGAAAAAATAGAATAGTGTGGTATATATAAACATTGGGAATCATTGGCATCTTTATAATACTTAGTTTTTACTTTTGGGAGTGTGTTATGCAGCCACATTTGTGAAATTTTTTTTTCCTCTCATTAAATTTTTAATTTCTTTCAATGTTATATATAGTTCTGCATGAGATTAATCCTAGGAGGCTTTAATGTTATAAATTATTTAATATGTGTCTTTAATTTTTTCTTCAACCATTTTTCAATTTAGGTATTCTACTTTAATTTGTTAAAATATAGCAGGCTTTTAAAAAAGAAAATTTGCATTTTACCATATTGTCAAGTTTATTAGTACAATGATTTCCTTGACTTAAAACCTATTTTGCTGTCTTTTACTCTTCAAATTTTATTTGCTTGCTTTTACTATTTTCTCTAATAAATTCCCAGAGGTTTTAAATGTTTTAAGTAATTGTCAATATTTATTCAGTTTCTCCTCATTTTTCATACAGAAACTCTGAACCTGTCTAACTGAGACTTTTGATGCTTTAAGATGATTTTGTGTTTTCCTTTTATGGCCTTCCATATGGATTTCATCATTTGCCTTCAGGATATCTTATTTGCTTCTCTGTGTAGTTCTGACTGGTCATTTTGCTGTCTCTCCTAGGTACTGTGAAGTTAGAAAATGAGTAACTGAGGAAGCTAGTATTTGAATGCAAAACTAGTAAAACCATATCACCTACACTTTTAAAACATTTTAAGGAAAAATACTGTTATCTTTAAATTCTATATCTTTTCTATTTGTACTACCTTGTAATACAATTTGCTTTTATAATCTATTTGAACACCTAGTATTTGGTCAGTGTTTGTAACTATTTTATAAATCCTTATAGATATTTAGTCTTTGTTTATAGGAAACTGAGTATCTAACATCTAATTTTGTGCATGTAGGTTCTATTTTATTAATTGTATTGTTCAAATTATTTATATCCTTATTCTTTTATTCTTCAATGTATAGCACTGTGATAGTGGCTTAATATTTACCAGTCAGTGATACTGATTTTTTAATCAACATGCTGTACCTAGAATTTGCTAATTCTTTAAATGTTGCAGGATATTAATAATATTGTCAGCATAAATTTTGCTGTTTTCACATGAAAACATCTTTAACATTTTAAAATGTTTCATGAAACAATTAATATACTTCTGTTTTTATCCTAGTCTTAAACTTGTTCAGTTATCTGTCTTCCTAGATATTGCATTCTGTTTCTGTGCTCCTAATTATTGTATTTTAACTTTTTAAACCAAGTATATTATTACTACTTGGTTTTAGTATTTTGAAATATAAGAAAGTAGAGTTCCTACTAAGTGTTATCTTGAAGTATTATCCAGTTTGTTTTTAAAAGTCTATTTTTATCTAATTATCAAACCCAAAATAATTTAAATTTATTTTAGAGAGGAATTAGTTGCTTTGCCATCTTTTCAACCCCACACCCTATGTTCTGTTAATCTACTCTATGTTTGCTAATCTTGTTAATATTTAATGCCTTTTTAATATATGTTGTCTAATATTCTATTTTATTACAGTATTTCAAACAAGCATTTAGACTCATTTGAATCAAACTTCTTTTCTTTGTAATTTAAAAAGTATCTTTTTATCTTTGGTAAGTTTCAGTTTTCCCTGCAAATTATTTTTAAGCTCAGTCTTTCCATTCTAAATGGTTAATAATTCATCTCTCTGAAATTGGGACCACATCTTTAAAAGAAGGTCTGCAGCAATGATGTCTTATGATGTAGTGTCTGAGGCAGACACTGAGACTGCCTGATCTGAGCAGATCTGAGACTGTTTTGGTCAACATCACATATAAATTTCAGAGTCAACTGAATATTATGTTCTTTTATAGCTTTCCCTTGTAAGGCTATGCTACTTTTTCCTTCTTCTTTTTGTCATTGCTTTTTCTTTTTTATGTGATTTACTTTTGATGTGGAGAGAAAGATAGATGTAGGGGTAAAAAGATGATTCCGTCTTTAGTGGTTTTCTTTGACAATACAAACATGAACTTGATACTGATTTTAGTTATTTTCCTTAATCTCAAGTTTGGGGGCTTTCTCCCAGTCTTGAAATTCTTAATATTATACAAATTGTCAATTCATCATGTCCTCAGTACACTTAAATTTAGGTATATCTGTTATTAGTGGGTTGCAGTTGTATAACCAGATTGCTCTGGTCTTTTTTTCCCACCTATCATCTTTTTAACCCATTTGTATTTTTCTCTGCATTCTTGTGTGGGTTTTTTTAAAAAAATCATTTGTTATTAATAACACTAATTATATTTTTCTGGACTCAGCTGTCTATATATTGCTTATCATTATACTTTTTGTTTTCTTCATTGTGATTTTTACAGTCCCTCCTTATATATTTAGTTTGAAAGAATATCTCAAAATCTTACCAAAAAAAGGGGCAATGACGACCCTGTATGCAAGACAGAAAAAAAGACACAGATGTGTATAACGGACTTTTGGACTCAGAGGGAGAGGGAGAGGGTGGGATGATTTGGGAGAATGGCATTCTAACATGTACTATCATGTAAGAATCGAATCACCAGTCTATGTCTGATGCAGGATACAGCATGCTTGGGGCTGGTGCATGGGGATGACCCAGAGAGATGTTATGGGGAGGGAGGTGGGAGGGGGGTTCATGTTTGGGAATGCATGTAAGAATTAAAGATTTTAAAATTTAAAAAAAAAGGGAAAAAAGAAAAAAGCATATTTTGAAAATACTACTGCATTTTACTAAGTAAATATATTTCTGGGCAATACATGGAAAGCCTTCCTTTGTAGTCATTAACATAATGTTAGTTAACATATTGTCTTATTTCAAAGTTGCTCCCTCATCACTAACCCTCAACTCCAAGGGCCCCTTATTTTGTATTTTCTTAACAAACCGAAATGACAGAGATAGCCAAATCATAAAACGGAGAATCAGCACACTTTAGGATTTCTGTGATCTCCATCAGCTTCGTCCTGGTTGTTAGGTCTTTCTCCTTCTTGATGGTAAAGGTGGCAAAGCCAGGATGATGTAGAATAGAGTGTCTAGCACAGTTCCTGGCCAGGGGGCAGATAAATTGTTCCTATTTTCTCCTTAGCAGTGAGAGTTCCTAGTGAGATTTGTGATCTCCCTGGAATTGTAAAGGGCCCAAACCTGGGATACCTGTGGGAGGCTACTCGTGCTAAGGAGCTTGATTCAAGGCAGATTTGACCATAGGTTCTGGGTTCTTATCATAAATAAGAGAAACTGAAACAGCTCAGAGTAGAGATCTAAAGGATTTAGGAAGCTGGAGGATAAACAGGTTCTGACAATTGGATATATACTTTCTTGTTCTCGTGCACTGTTACTGATTCAGCCAGTTTCATGAGATTTTTAAAGAAGTGGCTGTGTGTCTTCATTCATACAAACATATTTTTAGAAATACACTTCTGTGTTGTATAAAATAAATTTTATTATCTAACCTGTTTTAACCAAATAATTTTTTAGCCAAAAATTTGACCTAATGTTTTTCTTCCTTGTTATTTAAGCCTTAAATGGTTGAGTTAGTGGTTTGTCACAGTTTTTTTTTTTTTAATGTGTTACTGCTTGACTGTAGATGCACAAGGTGTTATTATTAATATATCTTATATATAGTAACAGAGAGGTTGCTCTTAAAAATTTTTAAACCTATCCATTCATCTGCTGATGGATATCTAGGTTGTTTGCTGTAGTACATATACACAATGGAGTATTACTCAGCCATTAAAAAGAATACATTTGAATCAGTTCTGATGAGATGGATGAAACTGGAGCCGATTATACAGAGTGAAGTAAGCCAGAAAGAAAAACACCAATACAGTATACTAACACATATATATGGAATTTAGAAAGATGGTAATGATGACCCTGTATGCAAGACAACAAAAAAGACACAGATGTGTATAGTGGACTTTTGGACTCAGAGGGAGAGGGAGAGGGTGGGATGATTTGGGAGAATGGCATTGAAACATGTATACTATCATGTAAGAATCGAATCACCAGTCTATGTCCGATGCAGGATACAGCATGCTTGGGGCTGGTGCACGGGGATGACCCAGAGGGATGTTGTGGGGAGGGAGGTGGGAGGGGGGTTCATGTTTGGGATCTCATGTACACCCATGGTAGATTCATGTCAATGTATGGCAAAACCAATACAGTATTGTAAAGTAAAATAAAGTAAAAATAAAAATTTAATACAAAAAAATGTTTGGAAAGGACAGACAAAAAAAAAAAATTTAAACCTGAATTTTTGCTTGTTGACTTTTTCCTTGCTAATCTACATAGTTCTTAAATATTTCAATAAAATTAGGACAGTTCAACTCAATTTGAATTGTGTTATCTCTAACTTCCTCATTGAAAGAACTTTTCTCTCAATTGTACAACCTTCCCAAACCGACATGCAAAATACACTTTGTACATTATTCCCCGATTCATATATTGCTTCTTTCAAAGAGTTTGTGAAATTTTCAGTAGCTGTTTATAGAATTGTGGCAGATTTCTTGAGAACGTTTAGAACATCTCAACTTATCAACAGCTCATAAAAAATATCATTTCTATCCCCCCAACCCTGTCCCTCATTATAACTCTTCATTGGCAGCTACATATGGCAAGAAAACAAAACCAAACCAAAGGAAAGGTACCAGTTTCTATAACCTAATTTAGATATGCTTCATTTGTGTCACAGTTAAATCTCCAAAGAGCACTGGGAAGCATGATGGAATGGAATTCCCCCCCAACTTCAGCAGGAGCCAATTCTCCATATGGTACATGAATAATTCTCAAGTGCAATGGATAAAATAAATGGTGAGACTGATCTTGTATGTCTCTTCAGATGTGGAAAGGAGGCCTCATAGAAAATAAAGCTGCAGAATTAATGCCTTCTATCAGTACATACACTTTAGCCTCCAAAATAGAATGAGGTGTTCTTGGTCAAAGTAGAACTAAATATAAAGGAACCAAATGATGATCAAGAGTTTACTGTTAAAAAATAATGATCCATTCTTCCCTTGCCCCTCATACTGTTGTGTGTGTCATATCCGACTCTTTGAGACCCCATGGACTGTGGCCCACCAGGCTCCTCTGTCCAAAGAACTTTTCAGGCAAGAATACTAGAGTGGGCTGTCATTTCCTCTTGCAGGGGAACTTTCCGACTCAGGGACTGAAGCTGCACCTCCTGCATTTGCAGGTGGATTCTTTACCACTGAGCCATCTGGGAAGCCCCTCCTATTGTTGTAGGGATGTTACATCTCAGCTCTGCTTCACTCTCCTCTTCTTTCTAGTTTTGGAACACATATCACTAGCATCCCAGTGTGTGATCTCTATTAGAATAACTTGAGATGCAGGATTAAAATTCTAATTCCTAGGTCCTATCCCAGAGCTGCTGAATCTTTGGGAGTGGGGCTTGAAAGTCTTCATTTTCATCAGACATTCAGTGTGAATCTTATTCAGACTAACATTGGTGCCAGTTATAATAGAGACTATAGAATAAGACTCAGGACGAAGAAGAGAATGGCAGAACCAACGACAGGCACCATGATTTCCCTCTGAGGATGCAGAGGGTATCAGGGTACGTTTCCACCAATGGTTTCCTATACTTATTTAATGTTTGAGCCAAGGGTTAGCCTGATCCAAGATAGAAGGCTGGAATGGGAAACCTGGTGTGTGGTGGATGGTGCTGGGTGACAGGTACATACTTCTTTTTGTTCTCAGAAAGCATAGAGTAATAACAGCTTGAGTGGGAGGAAGCAGGATCAGATTGAATGCTGTAGTTAACAGTGAATGGCATCCATTCTGTGATTTAATTTCTTTCTTTTTCTGGTGAGATTTACTTGGTTATATTTTTCCACATCAAGAGTAAAATATTTTAGATATATAAAAACAGAGTGGGAGGCTGATAGAATGATTTTTTTTAATGGCTGAAAAATTACATCTAGGGAAAGAATAGTAACATATAAAAGTCATCTATATAGTTTGGTTCATTGCTGTTCACAGTGTACTGGTTCCAAATTGTAATTGCCAATAGAAAATAACCACAAAGGAGAACAACAAAAATAGACCAAAAGCAAACTGAAAAAAAAAGTACTAATTAACCTGTTTAAGGTGAACCTTTTTTGAAGACAGGAAGATGTTTATTTCTAGATAATTCAAGTTAGATGAATTTGTGTCATTTACAAGAGTTAGAAAATGTGGCTTTAAGATAGAAAATTCCCCTGTATTTATTGCCAATGCATCGAATATTAGGTAAGTCCTGATAATTCTGGCATTCTGGAATTTTCTTTTTGGAGGGAAGAAATGTGTATTTCTTTGGCTTGAGTGAGAGGGTGATTGGGATTGAATCACTGTGGGTGAGCATCTTTCTAGATTTTTCATTAAGTGTGGCTATATAATCAGTATTGAAATAAGAACTTTATAGCTTACCACCTTCAATAGTTAGTAAATTCATTTGTATGCTTACAGTTTAAAGGAAAAAAGTGAAATTCTATTTAATTGGAAAGGAAGCTATCATGCCCAATATTTTTCCCTGTGTGTGTGTGTGTGTGCGTGCATTCTAGTTGCTTATATCAGAAGTGCATAGGAGAGTGTCTCCTGGAGGCTGGCACAGGTTTATGATGCAAATATTGAAGGGCTGTGAGTCACCAGCAGAGAGTTCCTTTATGTGAGCTTTCCACCTTTTGGCTTACCCTATAACTTCTGCCTGTAAAGGTGCTTGCTTTTATTCTATTGTAGCCTTTGTTGCCAAAGGCAGAGGATATTTTCTTTCTAAGAGAGCGCTTAGATGCTTCCTCCATGTTGCCTCTGCTGGAGCGGTGTGGATAAGCTAGCTTTGTTATCACTGGCACTCTACCTGCTCTCCTGTTTCTCCAGAGAGTAAGTGTTCTTCTTAAAAATATAGCTATATTGAGTGCCTCTGTGTCTTTAGATACTCTTTTCATGTGCTAGTATAAAATAAAAGTCTTTTTGAAGATATGTTTTATGGGGAAGTGCTTTCTGGGGCCTCTAGAGATGTTCACAAGCACTGAATTGAGGTACCTTTATAGTGGTTTAATGACAGTGTGGCACACTTGTTATAAAGTGCCCTTTTGATATGTATCCCAGGGCGTGGCACAATTAGAGCCTGGTGAACAGGTTGATTTGTTTTCACCTTTAGTCACAAAGCACCACCCACCCCCATCGCTTTGTTAGGGTTTTGCAACTATAGATCTGTTTTTTCATCCCCTGAAGATGAAGGAGATCTGTCAGAATGGAAATTTGGAAAATTACACACACTTGTGAAATTAGGCAGAGCTGCTGAATCTTTGGGAGTGGGGCTTGAAAGTCTTCATTTCATGTTAGGCAAATTCTTATAAAGTTTGTATTCCCACTTAATGCACAGGACCCACAACAGTGCTTTGTTTTGTGTGAGGAATTGTTTTTCTTGCTGTGCAGAAAACGTGTGCAGGACTGTACAGGCATAAAGAGAATATTCATCATTATTTACTGTGTCAGACTCAAATGGAGGGCCGAATTGGCAGCATTCCAGAAGCAGGAGGCCACACCTATTTGTGAAAATGGAATAGATTTCTGTAGTTGCCTATTCTGTTCCTATAGTTGACTATTCTGTTCAGGGTGGTGGTGCTGGGACATGTAGTTTGCAAGCCACATATGTTGGTTAACAATGAAGGTTGGCCATGATACTGCTCCATAAAATCCTGGAGACCACACTTTTTTTGTGCACCAGCCTGATCATAATAAGGGACTGGAGCGAGAGATGATAAGTGGAGGAACCTGTGTGATCTGCCTGGGACCTCTTGCTTCACACTGATTGCCACTGATTGATGGGCCTGCTCTGTCTGGCTGGGCCTTTCAATTCACGAGATGTCATATCCTCAGAAGAGGAGGATGAGGAGAAAGCTAGGCTGCTTGAAGCTCTTGGTTTTCAAATAACTCACATGGCAGACTGTGATTTTTTTAAATTGAGATGCAATCCCTATTTGTATAAAGATATTTTTCTATAGCATAGCCAGACACACATGAAAAACTTTCTAGCCAAATTCACTGGCTGCTCAATTGTTTGCATTATTCGGGGCTCCTGGAAGTGTATGAAGCAGTAACATGTGGGATCAACCTGAAGTAGTGGCTCCAGTCTGTTCCGTGTCATCCCAAATTGTCTGAAACACTGTGACTGAAGTTTTCTAGACTCTCTGGCATTATTTGGGAGAACCACTAACCAGCACTAAATAAGCAAACCTAACCTGCCACTAATCAGGTCTGATTGCACTAAGTTGCCCTGGTGATAAGTAGTTTGATCACAGAATCAGCTGCAGTACACAAAGGATGGAGCCTATGTTAATTTCAAAATATTATACTGTTTCTATTTAATGATAACAAAAATATAACTTGTACTGTTACACAGTGACGTCTAGCATTTATATTCCTACAGTGGTTCTCAAACTTGAGCATGCATTGAAATCCCTTACAAGGTTTGCTAAAACACAGGTTGATGGGCCTCACCCTCAGAGTTTCTGAAACCAGATGTGGGATGGAGTCTGAGAATTAATTTTGAATTTCTATCAAGTTGTCTGATGAGGATAATGCTGTTGGTCTGAGGATGACATTTAGAGAACCACTGTTTGCTATCAAACTGTTTGTAATTAGCCAGTGAAATCAGGCATCATTTTTAGAGCTGTTATTTTATAAAACGAGTCTTTTAGAAGGTTTAATCAATAGTGAATTGTACATGTAAAGAATCATTTTAATAAAGCAGGGTCAGAAAGGATGTTATTAAACTGAAGGAATAAGTAGAGGGAAATTGATCTATGTGATGAGATGGCGATTGTTAGATTACAATTTTATTAAGAAGGAAAGGAAGTTTATGCATATAGTGACCAAAACCTGATGCAAGTATTTTTGTTGATATTTTTCTTGTAATTAAAAAAAATCCCCCAAATCTTTGCAGTGATTTTCCTTTAATTTCTTGCATGTAGCTATGTGCTTGCTGGATGTTTTCACATGATGCAGATATGTTGCTTATGAGACAAAGAAATGCATCCTGAATGTTTTTAAGGACTATATTGATTCATCTTTGCCTTATGAAGTTGTTTAAGAAATTAATCGTCAGAATCCTTTGTTTAATATCTATTGTTTGGCTAATGCTTTTGTTGTAGACTTTTGAAAAACCAACACGTGCATTGTCTTTGAGTTGCTCTAGAAAGAGAAAGAAATATGCATCCACTCTAGAGTCAGAAGACTAGGCTCCCCTTGTCCCTGTTTTTTGTATCTCCATTTAAATAAGATAATTAAAAAAAAAAACATCTCTTTTGCTTATACTAATTTAGCTTTGTAAAACTATATAGGATATTATTCTCTAGTTTTGCACAGTTTTGTTTGTCAAATAAGAATACTAGCTCATTTTGGTGGTGCTTTGAAGTTTCTAAAGAAGATGCATTTTTTTTTCTTTGTACAGGTCTATAAACTTATAAGTTCTGATTAATTCACCTAATAAATAACACTCACACATCACGTATAAGAGGTTCTGTGGGCAGATTCAAACACTTTTTTTGTACTCATAGTGCTTTTAGAATAATATAACTTACTGTATTCACATTTTGGGTAACACCTGATGATCTGGTGTGATAGCAGAGTTGATTTTGTGGAAAATTTTCTGCTTGCCTGATCTCACATCCCCCAGAAAACTTTTGGCAGGTTGTGGGTAGATGGCACCTGATTTGAATAACCAGGAAATAACATGGATTTCACACTGATAGCAGAATAAACTTCCTTCAACAATATAATTAGTAATAATTGGACCCAGTATTCTCTCTCCTTGATTTGATCTTCAACTTTATGACAATTAAATTCAACTAAAGTTTCTTATTTGAATAACTATTAAATGCCATGGTTAAATGCTAGGTACCATACTTGTTACTTCCAGTTACAAATGGATGTGAGATAAAATTATATCTGAGGAAGTAAGAAAATGCACAAATAACTGTAATTTAGGATATCTAAGAAGGCTTTCTTGCCCTCCCCATGTTAAAATGGAGTATCTTAAAAAAGAGTTGCATGTATTATATGTGTGACATTTGTCTCCTTCATTCAGTTACCCACTCCCTGCTGGCTGGGACCATCCACTTTGTGCATTGCTGTTAACTCAGTACGCGATATAGTGCCTGCCATGTGCTTCACCCTCGATAAATACTGGTTAAGTGAATAACAAATGAATGAATAAATACATGAAAGTCTCATAAAAATAACAAAATAATTTATAAGATTTTCATCTATTTTTAGTTATTACCAACTAAGGGCTTTATATTATTGAAATGTATCAAATCACATAGAAATACATAGTTTTAGTAATGAATATACTTTTGTGTTTCTGTACGATAGTTACCATCTTCAGAAAGCTTTGTGGGGCTCTGGACTGAGAGACCTGATTACAAAATATGTGAATTTCAGTGCCAGCTCTGTCACTGACTTCCTGGGTCAATGCACAAGACACTTATTAATGAACTGACTTTTTTTTTCAATGCCTGAGTTACAGCCTGCGAGTAAATTAGTCATTAGAGATTCTAGTTTAAATTTATCTGGATTTTCTCATCTGACTTTGTTTTTCCTGTGATGTCAGCGTTTAATCTGCTCTGTACGATTAGTTGCTGCTTGCTAGGTTTGCATATGTTGTAAGGAAAAGTATTTTCTTGTTGGTATCATTGACTTAATTTGAAGGTTCCAAAAACAGCATTTCAGGGGAAAAAATTAAAGAATTTAAAGTGTTCTCAGATTTACATATAAGAAGTGTTAATACTGCTATCTAATAAAAATGGCCAAGGACCTTGTAGCAAAGAATATTATTCTATTTTTATAAAAATCAGAGTTCATTTTTTCCCCTAAAGAAACAATTTGAATAATACCTGACCCTCTTCTCTTCTTTTTACAATGGAATATGGTCAAATTGAACCCACCATTAAAAATTCTCTAATATCTTTTTTTGCATTAACATTTCAAAACTCAATTTAAATATTCACAGATCTCATTTTTAATAAACTTAGCAAATTCAGGTAATTTCCTTCAACTTTCTAGATTGAAGGACAGCAGTTGGTACAGATATAAAAAAGATGTACAGCTATGAGCAAAGCCCCAAATCAATTATATATAAGAAATAACCTAACACATGGAAAGAAATTAATCAAAAAGAAGAATTTCTACTATATAATTCTGTGGTCTGCTACCTGCAGGCAACAAACGCAAATGAAAAAATCAACATTCTTTTGGCAGATAAGAGAAAAATTAATAAAAATGTTTCCTTCCTACTAGATCCCCTGATGCAACTATTGTTAAAAGTGAGTGACTGCAGGAAGAACTTGCTCGTTTAAAATGCTATTTTTTTAAACTACAGAAATAAGGTTTTATTCTTGCTGTTAAGCTCAATTACATGAGTTAGTATGGATTTGCACTGTCCAAAGAGCATCCCTCTTCCCTGCCCCTTCTCATTAAATGACTCTGTGGGATATGCATGAGACAAATGTAATAGGAACCAGGTGAGTAGCATTTTGAGGTGTGCCTACGGGGTAATGATGATTCTAAGGAATCTGAGTGTAGCAGCTGAAAACTCTAGGAGAGGAACTACTGAGAGCCACAAAAAATGCCCCAGATACAGTCAAAAGATATTAGTACTCTAAAGATAGACATGTTCCTACTCCATAATGAGATGGGGAGGGGTGCATTTTTGTGGATTTCTGCTTTTTAGAGTTGCATTTTTACTTTTCATTTCTAATTGGACAAACAAGCCATATTTTACAGAATGTATGAAACTAACAGTCTTTCCTATTAGAAGGATTTTATATTTTGTGTTTTATGAGTATCATCCTGAGATTAACGAAGATATATGAGGCTAGAATACAGAGGATTCGGTAATGACATCCAATTTAAATATTAATATTAGTCCACTGTCACATTTCTATCACATGTAGAGAATGTAACATAAGTTTAGAATGGAAAGGTTATATTAGTTCCCCTTACCTAGTAACTAACATACAGCATACCTGTATAGAGTTTTGACATATTTGTATATTACGTATTAAATGTAAACCATAATTTGTCTATCCCTAGCTTATATGATCATGTTCACTTTTTGAAAGATAGCATTACATGAAAACGTGGGCTAATTATTATGTAATATTAAAGAATGGTATATGTTAAATTGTTTGAATTGTCAGATTTACAGATCTCTATTGTTTTATGTATACTAGGTTTTAGGTACCTTCTTACTCCTTTGTGTGAGTGATTCTTTTGCAAACAGCTTTAAAGAAGCACAAAACAGGATCTGGCAACTTGGAGACAGTGCACCATTTTTATTTTCATTTGTTCATTAAGATTTTAAGAAATTTATTTCATCACGTGTTCTTTGTTCTGCATATGTCCTGTATGTAAAATTATGTAATAAATTTTTGATGGAAGTTTTAATAATACTAACAGATGTTAAAAATGACCTGAAATGGCATACATTTAAAACTACAGAATAAAAAGGTTTGGAAATACTTGTGTGTTTTAGAGGAAACTCACCTGGCAGAATTTCTGAGCACACTGCGATGGATTATTGTAATTATTGGGAATGATAATATTTTAATTCGACTTTCTTCCCACCTGTCGGTTGTAATCAAGGCTGCCCAGTATTCTGAAACAGTCTCATTTTGCTAGGTGGCTAGTCTTGTGCAGCCTCTAGAATGCTTAGAATATTAATGCATGGAGAGGAGCCTGAATGCTCTCTATAGTTCCGTTATGGCAAAGTGTCTTGTTTTAATCAAAGCATATACAAAACCTAACTAAAATAATTTATAATAAATTAATTCCAGCAAGTACTTAAGAGAAAGAAACCATTTGGGGGGACATTGTATCAGAATATAGAATTTGGCGTTTCTCTTCTTCATAATTGACAATGTATATTAATTTCTGTAGAATTTAATTTCTTTCTTGGGTGCCTCATTCTGAAGTGCTTTGAATTTATATGAACAAAGACAGTCTGACATTTATGTGAGGATCAGTCTAGTTTATAGTAGGCTGCCAGAGTAGGAAATTTTTTATCAAGATAATATATGTTGAAAGACATGTTTATTTGATTTAATATTTATGATGTTGGTCTTTATCATTTTTTGCATTTCCTCCTTGTATTGCTTATTTTAATCCTATTTCCTCTAAATTCTTATATATCGCCTATATTTTTTCCCTTGAGTTTTTGCTTGTTTGCCTTTTTTTTTTTGTCATCTAGCTTTTACTCCAGTGGCTTTGGATGGGCTTCAGGGATTTCAACCACCTGAAATCATAGTAATAATTTTCTCATGAATTCATTTGTCCAGGGAGAAGTATTCCTCAAAATGCTTCTTAACTAAATAAATCTAATTCTTGACATTCATTTCATTCAATAATTATGCTACCTTTGTATAGGATAGGACTACTTAACCTTGAATGCCTCTATTGTTCTTTGCCAATTCCTAATCACTGAAACAACCACCACGTGAAAAATTTCTGCCACACATAGGCTCAACTTTTGCAACATATCTGTTGATGCTGGGTGAATAAAAGCCTTAGCAAGTACCAGCAGGCTTCCCTGATTGCTCAGATGGTAAAGAACCTCCCTTCAAGGCAGGAGACTAGGGTTCGATCCCTGGGTCAGGATGAACCCCCTGGAGAAGGGATGGCTACCCACTCCAGTATTCTTGTCTGGAGAATCCCATGGACAGAAGCCTGGCAGACCACAGTCCATGGGTTCGCAAAGAGTCAGACACAACTGAGTGACTAACACACACAGATAAAGCTTTCCCGCACTTTGGGAAGGTCCTGGGTATCGTCAAGTGTTGTGAATCTGCACCACCCTTCTTAGCTTCAGCTTTATCTCTAGAGGGCAGAAGTAGGAGAAGTAGTGGTCAGTTCAGGTGGTTCCTGGGTACCAGTTGTCTCCCTTTCTGAAAATGGAAGTATTTCTTTGCGTCCACCAGAATCTTCCGGTAATCTCTATTAGTAATCCAATACAAAAGATGAAAAGATACCTCTTCATTCTGAGAGATGATTAACAGCATTGTGGGCCCGACATCCAGCATTGTATTCATAACTTTAGGATGTACAGCTAATTGTTTGCATTTGGAAAATCAGATAAATATTTATATTTATAAACATTAAGACTGTTCATTCTGGAGTGTGTTTGAATATCTGTAAATCAGAGGCAATTGAAGAGTTGAAATTCAGATTTCCTTTCACTTGCCTGCCAAGTGGCCTCAATCAGAAGTAATTTTCTCCATGAGGGCACAGAGAGCTCAGTCGTAAGCCTTTTCTAAGTAGATATTATTTGTGTCAAATTATGTGTGGTGATTTTTCTGAAGTGGACTTCTGTGCCCACTAATCCATTCACAGGGGGCTCCTTCCTTCCTTCCCTCATCGGTGCTATTAATTGTGCTTATGCTTCAAGTGTCTCTAACCCTCTTAAAATGTTAGTTTACAGCCACTGATTATCTGTAAGGTTTGCAATATAGAGAGTAGGGTGAGATCTAATCTTAAACCATAAATACTATGCATTTTAAGAGAAACCTTTTTGCCAGAGCCTGATTTGATAGCATAGCTAAAGAAATGGTTAGTAATTTCACATTTTAAAGTACAATAAATTATATCAATCTGACACGTGCTTTGGGCGAAATACACATTGGTTACTAAATCGCCTTTTTTTAACCTGTTATAAATATTGACAGTGAGATCTCATGTATTTTGAGCAGTGAACTCAGAAATTTCTTTTTACCTTTCATTTGGATTTTTGTAATTTGTTTTTGACAATAAAAGTGCTTCTTTTCAATTACATGCTTTGAATTGCAAATAGATAGATAGACAACATAAAATAAAACAGCCCCTGGAATATAGAACACTATACTGTCATTTAAGATCTTACCATAATTGTTGATAAATAAAAGTTATATATGGTGTGGAAGCCTTTTTGACATATGTGTATATATATGAATGGCTTGGTTAGATACTTATTGAGCCTATGTCAATGTTTTTTCAAAATTTCACATGAGATTTTCCATTTATTTTTTAATAAAGTGATTAAATTTTAATTTAATGTATACTATAGGAGCCAAATTGTTAAGTCCTGGACGATTTCAAGTAATTGTTCAAGTACACATTATCTTCAATAAAGACTTTTTTATGAATGTTAGAAAGTTTGCTCACATTTTATTTATAAAAAATGTATTTTAGTATTAATTTTATTCTAGTAATGTGCATGCACTTTCTTTATAATATATAGGCTTTTGTAATTGAAGAGCCTACACAAGTAAAAAAGACATTCAGTAAAATTTATATGAATTATTTAAAATATATATGTTACAATTAGAGATTTATTTTTTGTTAACCAAACCCGAGTATGTATTCCAAAAGAAGTCTAGATTGTCTTGTCTGTTACATGATATAAACTGATATTAAGGCAGTTTCCTTTATAGATTGACTTGATAAGGATATAAATTATGCAAATAATTAAATATTCATAATCAATTATTTTATTTTTGGTAATGTCTGTAAAAAAGACTTTCCTGGTTATTTTTGCTGGGAGGGTTTAAATTTTGGTTGATTTTTGGTAATCTGAGAAGAGCAGTAAGAGGTTTCTCAATTTTAAGACTAGATCTTTAAACATCTAAAAATAAAGTTATGTTAGTAGACATGAGCAATTTCTGAAGGATTCTGTGTTTACGAGTAACCTGTTTTATAGTTTTACTTATGAAAGAATGCATTTATAACTACAAAAGAATGGTTTGCATAGTAGTGTGGTATAAAAGGTATTTTAAAATAAAATAGAGTTTTCATGTCAACTTTTTCATATATTTGCTTGTAGCCTTATTCTGGTTAACTAACCTCCTGACCTTTACTTTCCAGATTTACCAAAAGAAAGAATAATAATTCCCATACGTACCTCACTGGGTTATTGTAAAGATCACATAAGAAAGTACTTTGAAAGTCCTATATGAGATACAAAAATGAAATGGTTTAGGTGTCTTATTTTGACCAAACTTGTTATTAAAACTAAGTATCTTGAAAAATAAAAACATGGAAAATATTCTATTTTATTCCTTGTTAGACTTGCAGTTAGTAATTCAAATTATTCAAATAACTGTTTTAGTGATTGTAATATTTTACCTTATTACTATTTTATATATTCCTTGCATGTCTTAGTACTTGACATAATTGTTAAAAGGTGAAAGATTATATATTACATGAAATAATGAACAAGAGATAAAAACTAATATGAGATCCATGGCTTTTGAATGCAACTGAGCACACATGGTTTTTTTTCCAACTCTCCACCTAGAATTAAAAAAGAAAAAGCACATTACCAGAGTGTTTGGAATTAGTGCATCCTTTCTTCCTTAACATTTGTTACTTTGGAGAAAAGAAGAAAAAATAAATTTTAGAAGGGACAAAGAAACTCTGTAATAATTTTTTTTTTTTGGCTTGAATGTACCTTAAATTTAAATCCACGTTTCCAAGAAGTAAGAGAAAGAGACTGCCTAAGCCTTTTAAGTATTTAGCCTGTCTGATGAGACTGCTGACATGAGTGACAATTAGTACAAATTACCATAATTGTGTTCTTTGGATGAAATGCCACAGTGCTTCTTTAGGAGCAAATGCAGGCTTCCACTTAGTAAAATGAGTCGGATACTTTGATTCTTCTGGGCAGTCAGAAATTCACAATCAGCCATGTGGTATTTCCATGTCATCCACTTCAGATCCATCTCAACAACTACAGCCCACCCTTTCCTTCCAATAAAATAGGTCCATTAACGTAATGCACCTGACTCTCATTCACTCTAAGGAAGTTGTATTTTTATTACAGAAAAAGTATCACATAAATACAAATTACATTTTTTTCATTAGAAAACTACTTTTCATTTCAGAAAAAAATTCAATTAATTATGAATAGGGTTATGCTTTCATCAGGGAGAGAAATATGTAACTTTTTCTTCAAGCTTCAAACACATATAATGAAATCTTTTCTCAGAATCCACTCTTAAGATGGATTTTTAAAAGTATTGACTTTATTAAAAATCTCAGTTCAATTAAAATGCATTCAATTACTTTAAATCTTTGTTAAAATCTCAGGTAAAATTGTACAACAGTGTAAAAGAGACTTGTACTCTTTACCAGGCAGTTAATTCTAACAAATGAACGTAAAGTGCACAGTTTTGCTCTTCAGGAGAGAATAAAAGAATAAGCTTTGGGCTTCAAGTTGGAGGTGGGGAAGGATGGGAGATGGAGGTTGCTTTCTATTTAGTAATTTCAGGAACAGGCTTCTTTCCACTTGTGACATTGCTCAGTAACTTGTTGACGTGGATGTGGCATTATTTTGTCTGGGTGCCCTTGGTACTACTTGTCCTTTCATAGAATACCTTATCCTGCTTCACCACCTGAATCAAAAAGACCCTGTTTAAGGATTTTATTTCACGCTCTTCTCAGATGTTTTTGGTACAGTGTCCCTCTTCTTTTTCAAGGGCCTCTAGAAGATGCCATTGAAGAGGAAGAAGAAGAATGTCCATCAGAGGAAACAGACATTATCTCAAAGGGGGACTTTCCGCTGGAGGAAAGCTTCTCCACAGAATTTGGGCCTGAAAATCTGAGTTGTGAAGAGGTGGAATACTTTTGCAACAAAGGTAATCATTAATGGCTGGGCGTGATACGTGAGTTCATTTACTCAGATGATTTTGTGTAGTTGAAAACTGCACTGATATACTGGAGGAAGAGTGTTCGTCTGAAAATGTGTACAGGATTTTAAAAATGCAATATTATTTTGAAAGATAAAAGAATTTTATAACTCATAAGTCATATTGTGTATTTAAATACATAGTTTCGTATTGATTGGCCAGTTGACTGAATATTTTCATGTTGCTTGGACAGTTGACTATAATATATTTAATGTTCATCATTTATCCCTTCAACAAATATTGTTGAATGTCAGTTGTTTACAAGGCACTGAATTCATCATGGAGGGTAAGCAGGGAATGGGCCAGAGTCCCTATACAAGGTTTGAGCTCACTCCTTTTGAACACTGAATGCCTTAAGTGTTTGACGTTGACTTTTAACATTGAGGATGGTGCTCTTTTTAGATACTGACAAATAAGAAAATACACACTCTTTCTGTCTTCTAAATATTCTTTTGATACACTATCATTGTAACAGATGAAGAATCTGAGACACTGTATCTCAACCTATTTCCAACCTATCTTGACTTGGAGCCAAGTGGCCCTGCCAGTAATTATGTCCTCATTGGTCATGTACACTCATTATTTAACTTGCTTTTCCAAAACTGGGTTTAAGGGTTCTTATGATTCTTTTTAATTTTTCGATTGTTTTGCCTCTGCAAGTGAGATGGATCTTCTGTTACCTCCTGCACCAATGTATAATTTCACAAGTGTTCAGGTTACTTCTTTGGTTTTAGAATAGCTACTTTTATTGATTTTACCATGGTCGTTTCCCATAGGGCATGACGGAGAGTGTATGTCTATCTCTGTATGTCTGTTTATGTTTCTGTAAGCAATATTTTTTTTTTGTTTTAGGCAGACAGAGAAACTATGGAAAGTGAGTTTTTACATGTTTGTGTGAATTTGATGATCAGAATTGATAGTCTAAAATCAAGAATGCTGATATATCATCCTCCCAAACTGCTAATATACATGTCTCAGCAGCCAACTATTTATATTTGATACTTATTATTACAACCTCAGTATAACTTTCTCTTAATTCTGGCATGTTAGAAATAAAAGAAGTGAGCCATTTCCATCCCTGTGGTCCGTAGAGTTCAATACCCTAAAACTGTGGAGATGGAGTGACAATGCCAGCACTTGGTTTCACTGAAGTTCAGAAAACCTCTTTGACCATTAACTCCTGGAGACCTCAAGATGACTTTGCTACCTGGTCCTTGACCCCCACATCAGAGACTTTTAGTTGAAAACAAGAACAGTAGGGACAGAATAGACCTTTTTTAGTATTCACTTAGATTTCAGGCTAAATTAATATTTTCCCTGTTAGAACCATTTCTTGATGCTGCATAACCACAACAATACCTAGTAGAGCTAGATGGAGAGGAAGAGTTTTTAAATACGTTTGAAGGCATCCCATTTTCCATCTTGATCAGGAAATATACTCTTTGCGCACTGTAGAGTACCTGCCTTACGTTGCAGGACTGCAATAAAGGAAGGAACCAGTAGCTATTAAGTATCATTTATTCTTCTTACTCTTGTCCTTAAAAGACTTAGTGTATGGACTCAAGACTGTTGTCAATTTATTAATCCAGGGAGAGCAGTAATAATAATTATTAGATGTTGTTTACATTTGGTAATAATCATTGGTGATGGCCTGTGTTTAATGAAAGAATATATTGGGGTGGCAAAAGAAGTTTGTTCAGGTTTTTCTGTAAGATGTTACATAAAACCCGAATGAACTTCTCTGCTCAACCTAATAGAACTTCAAGTTTTAAGTTAGTAGTTTCTTGGAAGAAAATGGACTTAGAGTGAAAGTGAAGTCGCTCAGTTGTGTCCAGTTCTTGCAACCTCAGGGACTGTAGCCTACCAGGCTCCCCTGTCCATGGAATTTTGCAGGCAAGAGTACTGGAATGGGTTGCCATTTCCTTCTCCAGGGGATCTTCCTGACCTAGGGGTCGAATCCGGGTCTCCTGCATTGCAGGCAGACGCTTTACCGTCCGAGCCACCAGGGAAGTCCTAAATGGACTTATAGCAGATGCTTATTATAGGATTACATAATTATAGTCTCAGAATAATAACTTCCATCTATACTAAACAGAGTCTTAATGAAAAATAATGACAGGCCTTGAGGGACTAAAAGAAAAGAAACAAAACTGAATTACAATCCTTAAGAACATTGTTTAATAAACATTAACTGTTTGATAAATAATTGGAAAGTGGAAAAATATATCAAAGTAACATTTAATATGTAATGTAGGTAACATGGGGCTTCCCAGGTGGTGCTAGTGGTAAAGAACCTGCCTACAATGCAGGAGACAAAAAAGATTCAGGTTTGATCCCTGGGTTTCGAAGATCCCCTGGAGTGGGGCATGGCAACCCACTCCAGTCTTCTTGCCTGGAGAATCCCCATGGACAGAGGAGCTTGGTGGGTTACAGTCCAAAGGTCACAAAGAGTCGGACATGATTGAAATGACCTAGCACACACATGCACACATAGGTAATATATTAAAAATATATAATTAATATATTATACAAATAATTCTTTGTTTAATTTGAAGCTAGATAATAATGCTACGTGGGAATAAGAATTCTAATTTTGACATAATATTTTTTAGGATAAATACTACTTTACTATTTCAAACCACTGTTGCTTTATTTAATAGGAAATGAATTTCATTATTTTACTCTCATAAGTTGTGAGACCAGGGAATTCCCACTGAAGCAGTAAGAACTGGTGTGAAAGAGAGACAACTCTTTGATATGAATTGCATCCCCTTGAGGTCATACTGGGATTCCATTCATTTTTCATTTAAGTTGATTAACTGTAATAGGAAGAAAAAATTTTCTCTCTGGAAAATTAGAATCTAATCTTTCTGCAGAAATTTACATATTAGTCTCAGTGACACATAATTATGTTTTATTGCCTGTTGCAGGGAACAAGACAGATAGGTTTAAAAGAGTATATGTATTTAAATGGTTAATGATGCCAGTGTCATGATTGAAGAAGCATGTGAGAATTGTTATTCTGATGAAAACTATTTTTAAGTTGGGATCATTGATGAAACATACTTTTGCATATATTCTAAATGATTTGTGACAACTTAAACATTGTAAATATGTGTAAGAAAATGAATTGGATTATTTTGAAAGTTTCTTTGTCTAAAAATCTAGTCAAAATCACAATCTAGCAATGACATAGTTGCTTTACTGGGTTCCAGTGATAATCTTATCAAATAGGATAGGAATTTAAAAACTAAGATCACAAAAACATGGCTGGAGTATCTTGTTTTCCAAACAAGGTATTTTGACATATTGTCAGAGAAGAGTATTGAGATGTTCATATAGTTTCAATACATCTTCATTTCTATTTTAGCAACTATCTTTTGTATAAAAGCAATCTATTGTATTGTAACTTTCCTTTTTAGAAAAGAAGAAAAATTTCGACTTTCTGGAGACATAGCTTATCATGGGTTAAAGTTGCTGTTTCCTTTTGAAATTGAACCTCTACATTATACAGGATGTTTTCAGTGTTTAGAATAGTTGTTTACTTATTATTGTGGCATTTTCCTCTGTTCCACATGAGTATTATCTATTCTCTTGTTGTCAAAGGGAAGACTCTTTTTTTTTTTTTTTTTTACAAAAGTCTCAAAGTGTCTATTAATGTTAGTAAAGTTCCTGGTTATAAAATGTGATTAAATGTGATCCAAATCACTCTTATAATGTAATATTCCACATAAATGTAAAACAAGTTGGTCAGACTTTTGTCATCTTTAAATGTGTAGAATTTTTAATCACATGAATCTAAAGCCTAAATATTTACAATTAAAATGGAAAAGATCACTTTAATAAAACCTTGTTATAGTCATAGGGGGCCTAACATTTGAATCTGACAATTCTATTGATTCCTTTTTCACTTTTTACTTTGGGTTAGTTGCATATTTCATGTTTTTTGTTTTTCATCTTTGAAATGAATCAAATAACTATGTTTATAAAAGATGCTATTTCAAAGTTGCTTTGATCCTTTTAGATTTTAAGAAATTTAGCAAAGTGTAAAGCACTGCCTTCAATGTGCATCACCCTCTTTGGTGCAGTGAGTTTAGATCACTTGGCATCTTGCCTTACCGTATCTCAGAGAGGAAGGAAACAAGCAAGAATTATTTCCTTGAATTTACAGATGACGAAGACATCAAGGCTGGGTCCATAAGTGCTGCACATTTCCTGTGGTACTGAAGTATTTGCTTCAGTGCCTTTTTTTCTGCCTTTGTTCTGGCTTATAGAATAAACATGGAAGAACATCAATGTTGGTTTAGAGCTGAGCAAACTAGTATAAATTGAAATATAGGTGTTCTGGAAAGCAACCTGGGGAGTTATGTCACTGCTGGCAGGTGAGGACTCATATATATTAGCAATTCTTGGATCAACTCAGAGACAGTAAATTTTATAAAGGAGGTGATATTAAAGCAGCTCTAAAACTGGCTTACTATTATTATTTGGAAGATGGTTTCCTCACTGAAATATTCAAGTTTGTTAATGACTAAAGTAGATAAACCTGTCTTGGGATACATTCCAGGAGGATGTCACATGGTATGTGAACAGGCAGAAAATTGCCAGGCCAGTATCATTAGGCTGTTAGAAAATGATGCTGTCAACAGGCAAGCAAACAACCACCCACAAACCACTGACGAAACTATATATTAGTGAACTTTAAATTCTCAATAGTGATTTTCTGAAAAAGTTAACCAAGTTAACAAACTGGTCTCTGATAACATCATCTATGAACAAAGTCTGAAAGGGAAAAATAATGTCATTAAAGTTGATTTTGAAAGAAAAGCAAGCCTTTCTTATAGTCCTACTATCTAGATACAGAGAATGATCAGAGAGGTCACTGGGTGCAGTGTTTTACTTGAATAGATGAATTAGTGTTGGAGCTCTTCAATCTGGAAGAATTAGGATTGAAAAAAGGGAGCATAATGGAAATCTGTAAAATAAGAAAACAGATACAGTGTAACAATGGGCATTCTCACCACATTCAAAAACATTTGACCCAGGTAATGTGCAGAAAGTAAAGGTTGTCTTTCTATATTTAAAAAGCTTTAGAATAGCAAAATGCAAAAATATTAAAGAAAATAGAATAAAGCCTGAGTTACTCAGACTTGGATTTAGCTCTAGCCCCAGAAGTAATTAATACCAAAGCAAAAACAAACATAAACAGATAATTAGGTTGGCAGAAGCTTCCAGTTCAGTTCCATAGATTGAATTAAGTACAACTCAACTTATATGTTAGGCATCTGCTATGTGTTGGACCCCTTTCTTGGTTCTGGGGATGCAACAATAGACAAAAGTCTATCCCCACTCTTGAGAGACAGACAACAGTCAAACTCACATTGTATAATATAATGGGTAATGCTGAAGATCGTGAAGAAAAACAGCACAGGTGGGGATGAGAAAATGCCATTGTGGGTGGGGGGTGTGTGTGTGCTCTGCACACTGCCTTATACAGAGTGATGGTAGGATGGGTGAACTTTGAGTGGAGACCTGAGGGAAGGGAGTGAGCTTCTGGTACTCCAGGATCAAATTGACTGTACCTGTGAGGCTAGTGTTGCAGGAAGCCAGAGGAGCTCAAAGGAGAGCTGGGAGGAAATAGGAGAGGTATGGCCGTACCTGTGGAACTGACATCCTAGAAATCTCTGGGCTTCTTGTTGCTGCGGAAGGCTTGGGTAAGCTGCAGAGGAGAGCTGAGATATAACTGAGAGAAAGCCATGATGATGACTTCTCTTTACCTAGAGAAGAAAGGGCTGCAGAGAGTACAAGTGAAAGCAGGAAATGGAAGCAAGAAAATCGGGGAAGCTGTCAGGAAATACAAATAACTCCAACTGGAACCATCCCTTTAGCCACAGTCTTGATGAGACTCCATCTGTAGCTCGTTAATGCAGTTTCCGGAAGAACAGTTTAGGGGTGTTTGAGGCTAATGAGTCTCTTTGCTCCCTTCCACAACACCAGAGCTGAGTATATGTTCTCTATAAATTTTCACATCCTTGACTCAGAAAGATAGAGCCAGGAGGCATGAAAATCAGAATAATTTCATCACTGTACTTAACTATTTCTGCCAATGTTTCCAGACTTATGGGAATGTTCCTTTCCCCCAACTCTTGCCTTTCTTTCCATGGTTTGTGTCATTTTGTAGCTTTGTTCACAATTTAAGAACGGAGGAAAAGCCATATTTCTCTTTGGACTGTGATCAATCAGTTAAAGCCTGGATTATTGGCGTTTGTCATCCCTCACCCCCATGTCAAGGTAAAGCAACAAAAAAATTATCTTAGATTCTTAATACTAGAAGAAGAAGAGCAAAAGTGGTTTCATAACGATTTGGTTAGGGGTGTAGTAATTGCTTGTTTCTCACTTGATTCAGTCAAACATTCAGGCTATTTTGTTTCCTGTTTTCTTTTTACTTTTCATTTTGTTATTATTTTAGTTCAGAAAGTCTGTTTACATACAGTTTGTAAATGCTTTTCAGTCAGTTTGGTTTCTTTCTTCCTCATTTGTGCCTTTAATGACATGTTTTTGCCTCCTCTGATACTTGGGCAACTGGAATCGGAATCTGCAAAAGGCAGCTCTACCATAATCACTTTGAGTTCAGTCAGGAAGGAGATCTTTACAGGCAACTTTGTTCCTTTTTTCTTAACGGGATTAAGAAGCTGAGCTTTTTAAATTCTTGCATATAACATTGACATTTCCAGGGTGTGTTTGGACCAGGGAGTTCAAAGAGAAGGAATAAAAAAGAAAAGCCAATATGACTTTGTTTTTTACCTTGCTGGAGGAGCTGTTTGTGCAAATCGCCTATAAGCTTATTGACCTGAATCTTTGACTCCTTGTTTTCTCTGGATTTGGCTGGAGTGGAGACACTGATGGAGCCCTGATAGAGCTGATTGAACAGCCCCCAGCTTTGCTTGGCACAGACCTCCTTTCCCTTCTCCTCCACTTCCCCCTCCCTCCGCATGACATTATTGTTCCTTGGCAAACCCTCTGTTTTTCTGGATCTAGTACTCCTTTTTAAAAAATTTATTTTAAAATCATTAAATTTTTCTTGCATAACTCATCCAACAATACAAAATGGAAAGTAAATGTTTTTTTAGAATATAGAAATAGAGGCTACTTGTATTTTCATCTTGTAAGATTGGAAAAAGGAAGAAATACCTTATGACATTGTGGTATCACTCTTCTGGCCATATTAAAATCCTGAAACATATTTTTTATTTGGAATCAGTTTGATTTTTTCCTTAAGCCACAGTTATTGGAAAAAAAAAATGAAGGAACATTTGAAGGCAATTTGTGCTTTCAGGGGAGTTAGCATTTTCTCATTTTTTGGGAACCAGAGGGTGTTCAAATTTTGTTCATGGCTTAGTATTTTATTTGTAAGAATCAAATCAAATTTTATCTGTTTACCTCATCTTTGATCCCAGATATATCATTATGAAAATTTCAACAAAATTAACATGATTGATTTTACACAATGTTGAAATGAGTCATGATGATATCATTTATATGAATTTTGTATGATAATATGTGCTATGTTTTTTCATGTGATAAAATAAATTCATTTTTTCTGTGAGCAAACCATTAACAGCTCTCCATTGTACAATCTACTAAAGGCATTTTTTAGATATAGTGAAACTTGATAAATATATAATTACATAATTATAATTTATGAAACAATTTCATGTTGTAATATAGCATATTTTATTCTGCTTCTACCTGACTATATAAGATATTTAAGAGATAGATATATGCCTGTTTTGTTTATATCTTTATTTTATATCAACATCATTACTGTTAATAACAAAAACTGAGATCAATATAAAACCATATGTAATCATTTAGAGATGTTGCCTTTTTGATTTTGTTTCTGCAAGTGAAAGGCTATAAAACTTAGTGTAAGTTTGTTGTTTTCCCTACAATGTTGAAACTCAGGAGAAAAGAAAGAATTTATTTAATTTATTATTTTATATATGTAAAACTAGGCATCGGTATATTAGAAGACATCTGATATTGATTGACTTTTTCTTTTATCTAGATATTAAATTAATCACTGATTTTAGCTGAATACTATTAAGGAAAACTGTATATTTTAAGCTCTTTTATTGCTGTATTTTCTCAGTGGTATTCTGGGTAGAATGAAGAGACAGTGTTTCTTGAAGGAAGTAGATTTGTTCAAGTAGTAATTATATAAACAGTTATTCTAAATTTAAAAAGTATTTTTCAATTTTATTTTGCTCAAATTAAAAAAATATAAAACAATGCATGCAGATCTGTACTAGTGTGCCAATCATTTACATCTACTAACTCGATTTATTTTTCTATTCAAAGAAAATTACAAGAACGAATAGAATTAGGGAAGCCTGAGAAGCTAATTTATTTTAATCATATGGAATTAACATGGTTGACAACCTTGAATCCTACTGTTGGTCCCATAATAATTTGAGATAAAATGTTATCATTGTAGAGAAACTGATCTCTTGGAAGTAGCCATGTCTTTTCTGCTTTCTATTGCTAAACATCATAAATGATTTAAAAACTTTTTCTTGGTACTCTGCACTAGCATTTTTTAGGTTTAAATCAAGGAAGATTTTCAGAGCTTTTAATCTTCTAATATAAAATTCATAGTTTCTTGTTAGTATGTAAAATTTCTCACAATGTTTTGATTATCATTTGAGAAGCAACAGGCAGTATTAAAGTATTTGCCCTTCCATTGCCTGATGGGATAATCTTTACCTCTGGTAGTGCTAAACGTAGAATGTGGAAAGCTGCCGTATGATGAATTTAATTATAGTAATATAGTCAGTCACTTTTTTTGTTGTTTTTAAAAGGTCAAGTAAAAATAAGGGAATGTGTTATACCAGTGAAGCAAATACTGATAACGAATGCAGATTGCTGTTTCAGCTTCTTTTAGTAGTTCAATGAGATTCCAGAGATTGGCACTGAGTCTATATACCAATTATAATAATTATAATAATGGTAATAACAACTTCCATTTGGTGACTGCTCCTGAAAGTCAGGCATCTTGCTGTATATATATTGTTTCTAATCAACTTACTGTCCTGCAGGGTGGATGTTGTTTTCACCTGCAACTTCCAAAGCTTCAGTAACTTGGCCAAAGTCACAAAATTACCAAAGGTTAGTACCAGATTCAAACCTAGGTTATGGTAGTTATAAAGATAGAGAGCTAATTTTGTTTCTGATGTCCATCATTATATAATCCTTATAGAAGGAGATGAGCACATCAGACGAAGCCTGGACATGTGAAGCGTTAAACTCACTTTTTTGAGGTATTTTTAACACTTATTAGATGTGATGTGTCAGTCAATATAAGGGCATATGTAAATACAAGAAACTTAAAAAGGGTAAATAAATACTTCAGGGGAAGGCTTCAAAGATTTCTATTCTTTTGGTCCTCCCTTAAAGACTCTGTCCATATAAACCAATTTGCAGTAAGTAAAGTTGGCATTTCAGTAAAATGAGAGGGCTATATTGAAAGCTCTTTAGACTCATTATATTAACTGGATGATTGTTACTCTGATTTGGTGGCATGAAATAAGCCACAATTTCTCATTGTTTGTTTCTTGTGAAGTTGTTTTCAGGTAATTCAAAAGACTGGGCGCAAACCAAAATGTGTGTGCTTGGGCAGAAGTCAGTAATAAATAGCAATAATGTTTACAAATCCATCAAAACTATTTGAATAGGAATTTCAGCCCTGTAAAAATCTTTGCAAAGTGAACTCTTTAAAACAGTTTGACCTTAACATAAAATAAGGCCAAATAAAAAGCAGAGAGAGGAAGGAAGGAAGAGGAGAAGAGAGCATTGTTTGCAGGGAAAGCTCGGGCCACTGTGAAAACTTTTCACTTTTCTGAAGGAAATGCAGTGCAGCAGATGGTAAGAGTGGAAGTGAGATAAACATAGGAACTGGAAAAATAAGCGATACATTCTAACAGGTTCTGTATCAAAGATCTGGAGAAGTAGAAAGATTAGACAAGAAACTGTTCTGAAACTTGACAGTAGCTGTATCTTACCAAGTCTTAAACGCGCGTAGCAGAGATGGAAAGTGGAATTGCACAGACAGTAGGCTGTGATTATATTTTTCTGACAGTGAGAAGGGAAGGTCTCTTTAAGGATTATTTTTAAAGATAGAGATTTATCTAGGTAGAAATCTATAGTATAGATGTATAAAACACTTCACTTCTTGGCTACCTGTTTAACAATGGGATTTGATGCAGCCTTTGTTCTTGCTATAGAATTAGCACAAGACTCTGTAGTTTGGGTCTTAGATAATCTTTTCTTTTTTTTTCCCCAATTCTTTTTATGTTCCAGGCTAGTTAACTAATACTGAAATCTATGTCACCTGTTTCTGGTTATGGACGTGGTATGTGTAAGTGCCTGTAAGTGACCACACGCATACAGAGGCAGAAAGGGAAGTATATAAAAGAATGTTTTTATTTCTTAAAGATGAAGTCATCTAGTAAAGGAAGGAAAACATATTTACAAGTGAGAAAAGGGAATATATATATAAAGAGTGGAGGAAATGTTAAGTTTGGGCTGATTAAGGAAGCATCGTAGTCATTCTTAAGCTTCCTATGACATTGCACGTCTTTGCAATATGGAAACTGATTCACCAGCAAGGATCTGCCTCATTTAAGCCTATGTTTTGTGCGCCTGTATCTTGACCTAGTGACTGACAGTGAAAGAGAATACCAAAATATAGTAGCTCAACAAGAAATAGTTCTATAAAAATATAGTGTTACTGACAATAAGAAAACAGGCTAATATCCTAAGGGAAACCCAATTTTTATGAAAAAGTGATGTTTTCTCTATAATACTGTCAGTTTATGTTGGGGAACTTTTTAAGGTGCCCCCCCAAATCAGATCATTAGTAAAAGGAATGGATTTTGACAGTTTACATAAAATGCATACCTTCATATTTATTGCCAAAATATTAAATCTACTCATTCACCTTTTAAATTTATTTATCAATTGTTTAGTTAGTTTGCTGTGGTATAACATGGCTTCAGAATTCCTCATTTCCTTCCAAGGCCCTACACCTAATGTTGTCATTACAACTTTGCATTCTTCTTTTAAGGAGAGGCCTCTCCAATTGAATAAGCTTCAGGCCCCACAAGGCCTGCATCAACCTCTGTTAGTACCTTCAGTAAATATGAGTGATCTCATAGGAGACAGCTATGATCAAGAATGTTGTTTGCTTTCAACTTGCTAATTTTTGAAAAACCTTGAACAAGATTCCTAAAATTTCTTGGCATTTATGGTAGATATCTGAATTTCAAATCTGCTATTATTCTAGGATAGGTTGCCCTGAGCATAAAGAGAGTATAAATACTCATGGAAACTATTAAAACATTTTTCCATGTTTCTGAAAATCTAGGCAGTGCTCTGGATGTTATTTCTGTTTTTCTTGTGTTATCAGCAGCTAAGGACCTCTTGCTGGCCCTGAGGGAGGAGATGCTGTGGGAAGACCTTGTGGTGAAAGGAGTTTGAATGGATTGCTTGATAACACGGCTTCCCGGGTGGCTCAGACAGTTAAGAGTCTGCCTGCACTTCAGGAGACCTGGGTTCAATCCCTGGGTTGGAAAGATCCCCTAGAGAAGAGAACAGCTACCCACTCCAGTATTCTGGCCTGGAGAATTCCATGGGCAGAGGAGCCTGGCAGGCTACAGTCCATGGGGTGGCAAAGAGTTGGACACGACTGAGAGACTTTGACTTCACTTGATCACACACTGGGACGATCCCTAGTTGTGGAAGCTGATTATGGATTTGAGTTTGGAGAAGGCTGATTGTAACCTAGAATACTTGCCCACCTCCCCAGATATGGAAACTTCATTAGGATTACATTCAGCTGTAAGAATAGGTTCCTGAAAGTTTCCCAGGACTCTTCCACTTATAATCCATTGTCGGGAATTTATTTTTAACTTAAGGAGTGGTCCACCTCATGAAAAGAGAGGGTGGGAACATGTTACTCATTATCAGGTGACCACTCGCCCACCTGTAAGTTCTGTTACTGTGGAGCATTTTCAGCTTCAAAGGCCATTGTTTTTATCTTTACTTGATTATTGGGATAATGAATAACTCAAAGCATTGTGGCAGTCAGTTCTTAGCACATGCATGTTTTTTTCCAATCCAGTAAATATTTATTGAACACTTGCTATACTAGACATTTTGGGCCATGCTGTGATTACTATGTGAGTAAATGCAGGGAAGGTCTTGGCTATTTTGGAATTTACATTTTAGTGAGGAGGCAGACATTAATAAAATAATCACAAAAGTGGTACACGGTGGTTTGAAAGAGTGAGGAAGGTTAAAATGTTCTTAAGAATGTGACACTTTAGTTGCTCTCTAATGCTAAATTAATTATGTAAAACAAGCAATAGGGTTCCAAGCAGAGGGGCAGCATGGCAAAAGACTAGTGAGCTTGCAGATTGTGGTGGAACCACAGTGGGACTTGACACAGATGAGAGATGTATGGGCCAGAGAGATCAGGAAGAACAATGATCATAGGGTGAAGGACAGGAAATAATGAGAGGAAGCATAGGACAGGGAGATAAATACTTTGAAAATGGAGCATTACAGGCAAATCTGAGCTTCCCATAAACATGGTAGAGAGAGAAAATGAAAAAGTAAAATATAGATAATTTCAGTGGTCATGCAGTAGAAAAAAACAGGGTTTATCAGAAGAAATAAATGTTATCCCCTATTTGTGAGCTCTGAGAGTCATTTATCATCATTAGGGTATTTGAACTACTGTTGGATAAAGGGCATTCAGATAGGGACCAAAGTTTTTGTTAGCTGCTGTCCCACAGTATGCATTCTCCATTGGTCTTGGCTTTTTGGATGTGTGGCGTGAGTAAAGCCTTAATTATAATGAGTAAATTATATTGTGGCGATGGAACACTGTGGTAATGAGTGATTGCTTATGACTCATATTCCTACATGGATTATGAGAACGGAGAAGCCTCTCTGGGGTGAATTGTTAAACAAGAAAGAATAAACAATTAGATTGTATGGAAAATGGTATTCAAAGATCATAACTTTCTCAGATTGGTTTGATCTTTCTGTGTAGACTAGGTTCACTTGTTAGGGAGACAGTTTCAGAGATTGTGAGCTTTGGTTTTACTTTTCGTTGTTGATGATGATGATGGTGACGATGGTGATGTTGGTGATGATGGTGATGGTGAAGTTGGAGATGATGGTGATGTTGGTGATGATGATGGTGATGATGGTGATGGTGATGTTGGTGATGATGATGATGATGATGATGGT
This sequence comes from Ovis canadensis, assembly GCF_042477335.2. NCBI lineage: Eukaryota > Metazoa > Chordata > Mammalia > Artiodactyla > Bovidae > Ovis > Ovis canadensis. The sequence goes on along the minus strand of NC_091253.1, from coordinate 82,212,986 downwards.
GACGATGGTGACATTGGTGATGATGATGGTGATATTGGTGATTTGGTGATGATGACGGTGATGATGGTGACCATGATAATGGTGATGGTGATGCTGTTGATGTTGGTGATGATGATAATTTCCTAAAGGGAATGCTGGGTTTGAAGCTTGAAGACTGAGGCCAGAAAACTGAAAGTTAATGGTTTCTTGATGGCTGAACAACAGATCCCTGAATAGGTCAATTACAGTTCAGAGTATTATCATTTACAGACCATCAGGCCTTACTTTGTCTCCTCTTTGGAACAAGAGATGGCTTAATTTTGTAGAATCCTCCTCTGAACGGAACATAGTAGTTGCAGTGGCTTTTCCTTTCAGTTGCAGTGAGGGTTTTTTTTTTTGTTGTTGTTGTTGTTTGTTCCTTTGATTGGTTTGGTTTGAGGCAAAGCAGGGGAAGAGAAAATAAAACTTATTTAAACATAAACTTTGAAATATGTATTTCAGAAATGTCTTTTAAAGTAAGATGCCTCCTCTACTTGCTTGTAAATGTTCTTGTGAGAAATAACGAGGAGTGAAATTTCTTGAATGATATAGTGCTGAATATTTGCCTTATTTTATCTCATGTGGAAATTTCCCTTATGTTCCAAATCTTAAGTAAACTTAAACTTTTCCCATAGAGGCTGATACTGATGTCAGGAATAAATATTCAGGACTGTAGAAAGAATTTATAAACCACTGTTCTTTCTTCCTAAGTTATCAATAATTTCAATGTGACTTTTATTTGATACAGTTACCATAAACATTAGTATTTTCAACAATTTTCCCTTACTAGCTGTAATAAAATGCCACAGATATTACAGTGGTCATCTGTTGACTGTAGAGACAGTTTCTTTTCAGAATAACAGAATTAGCCCTGGACCATTGTTATCAAACATTTAAGGATTGTTTCCTGATCTGGAGTCTAAAAATTTATAATCAAATAAATGTGGATTCCGTTTTTTGATCTGTTTGATTCATATTCTGGGGTATGAAAAAGGAAAGGAAAGTTACAGGGAAATCGCATGCATTTAAAAATGTTTGTGTACTGAATATAACTATCCAGAACACAGCAAAACCCTACATTTTCTTATATATTTATTGTAAGTCAAGGGGGACTTGAGACAGGCATCATTATAGGGAGCCACAGAATAAAGGGTGTACTCTATTCACACCATTGAAATGTTTAGATTTTATTTTTAGACATTAGCAAAAAAAGGGTAACAATTGAATGTTTTTATTTTTTGTCTCTGGAGATGTAACAATGTCTGTAATTTGGCAATGTAGAGTTAATTTAACATGACACCTCTGTTTGGATAATCTATAACCAAACAATTGTTTTAAGCCAAACAACATTGTGGAGGCTATTAGGCAAAGCAAACACAAACTGAATCTTAAACTTAAATGTCCTCGCCCTTCAATACAAGCTGCAGTTTTCTGTTTTTGACTGTTACAGTCCTTTAACCAAAGCTATCTTGTCTGATGATAAAACCATAAGTGTATGAAGCTCACACATTTTTCATCTCTTTTATGACCTTATCTTTCATGAGCGGCTTCTGTGAAGGTATCCTAACTATAGGAAGCACCTGGAAAACATATGTGATATCTATTCTCTGATAAGCAGTTGTGAACAAGAAAGTAGATCTGTCATTTCTGAACTGTTCATTGTTAAAAAATACTTTGATGATTTAGCTGATTGCAAAATACATTATAGGGATGACTAACAGCTACAGTAACACTCCTAGTCAAGAAAGTTCAATAGTTTCATTGTACAAGAATTTCTATAAGAGGTTAATATTGATAGGAACTACATGGATTAAAAGAGCAGGATTGAGAAAGGCTGTTTGCCTGCATGACTGCTTTCAAACACTGCTGCTATTTTGCGCGGAAAAAGTGACTGCCTCAGAACGTGGCAAGTCTTTAATTTCTACAGGAATGTCTAACTTTCAGTGAAAAGATATTTATTTGTGTTTTGAAATGATTTTTGCCTTGCAAATAGAGCCACTGCTTTTACCACCTTGCCAACAATACCTAATATGGAATCAAAAGACACTGTTTCATATGTTCCAAAGACTATATTCTAGTGCATTTCCCTGAGTCATTTGTGATGTTTTATAGTGCTCAATAATGCCTTCAATTTCCTCCTATAGGGCTTTCATTGATTCTGAAAACTAAACTAAGAAAAATGGAAGGGCCCACAAAATATGTATAATATCTTATAAAAGAGCAACAAAAGAGTTTAATCTTGCAATGGAAAACCATTAACTGCATAGCCATAATTTCAGAAATATTGTAGATTTTGTTACCATTTGACATTTATTCCATTTCATCATTTATGAATTGGTCTCTGGATGTATATAGTGGTTATCCCATTAAATGTGTTTGTGCTTTGCTAAAAATATACTGAAATTTCTATTTAAAAGCATGTGAATAAAGAATTTAGCAAGTAAATGAATGGATATCAAATGGATTTCTAGCTCTTTCTATAATACTCATCCTAGCATCCTTTTCTCTCCCTTTCCTCTTCCTACCAACAAAGCTTTTGAAGCAGTATCTGAACAAATTTGTCATTATCTTAGCTATTAATTATTCATGCCATTTTTTCATAAGCTGTTCTAGAGTGCTGCTTTCAAACATATAAGAATCAAAATTGGATAAAAGTTAAAAAAAAAGATGGTCAATGAAGTCATTCCCATTCAAATCAAGAAGAGGCTGAAATTGGGTTAATATCAAAATAAAGTTCTATTTATAAATTTTCCATGAGAATAAATATTGATAGGAAAGAAGCAAGTCTCTATTGTGAGGGGAAAATACTGTTTCTTAAAGTAATTTAGAGATTTCATATTCGATTAAATTATTTTTTAATCATTTCATTTTTCATTAGTAAAAAGATTAAAAATGAATTAGGTGAAAACATTACCATAAAAATGAGAGCTGGTTTCCTGAAATAAACTTAAATGATGAAGGGTTTAAAAGTTGAAAAATGTGACATATCTTAGTTATTAAATAGTGCTGAAAGCAATTAATTAGTAAATGTAATGATATTGCAATAGGTTATGCTAAAAAGTATAAAGCCAAAATCTAATTTTCTAACTGCGCAGTGAGCAATGGTTATTGATTAAGCATTTCTGTATAATTTGATTTTAGCAAGTTCTAAGTAAATAGTACACCTAAAATAAAAATGAAGAAACAAGGCTTATATATGATGAGGAGAAAGCAGCTATCTATCACATCTTGCTGTCTTTGTTGCTAGACCTCAATTCAACTATAATATCCTAATGGATTTGGAGTGTGGTCTTTGGAATTGGGCTGACTTGGAATCAATTCTTGGCTCTGCTACTGAACAGCGGTGTGCTTGGGCATCTTCTCACATATCTGCCTATTGGTTTAGTCTTCTGAAATATAGGGATAATAATACATGGCAGAGTTGTTGATGTGATATGATGTTCATTTAACTAGTTCTGTATGGTGCCTAAGAAATAGTAGCCATGTTTAAGTTCCATACTGAATCTGAACTTTGTGACATTATCTCTTCTTTATTCATATTTATGATTTCAGTATTTGGCACATAGCAGACATTGAGGTAAATATAAATTTAATTCTGACCTATTTTTTTCTATATCTAAATATTAATATATCATTTCATATGATACTCTTATGCTTTTGGTCATTTTTCCATTTTGGGGTTCTTTAAGAAAACACAAGTAATTAGTCAATGACTTTTATTCTTCTCACTCAGGATTTATTTTTATTAATGTGACGCATATTGTACATTTAATCAGTTTCATAAATGGTTTAAAATAATTGTGAAATGTAATTTCTTTAGAGCTGTTAATTGTGTACTATCAGCTATTTTCGAGTGCTTCTTTACTGAATACTCTGCAGTATTTATTTTCAGTCATTTTCTAATTATACGTGCTGCATAATGAAACAAATTAGATCAAATTGTTCCATGAATCAGGATTATCAATACTGAGTATTGCTGCAGATGTTGGCCCAAGTTGAAATCTAAGCTCTACAGTTTTGATTTGGCAGTTAAGTGATATTTAATGAAGGTATTTTGTTATATGAAATTACTAGTTCAATCAAGCCCTTAATAGTTGAATGATAATATTTTCATTTTGAGTGATTTACTAAAGTTCTATGTGTATCAAATGTCTGCTGAGATTTGCAGTCATCCTGCCACCTTCTTTTCCTAGTAGTTACTGATGAAAATGATCATGAGTAAATTTGGTCCATACTGAATGAGGGAAAGGACTTCATTCAGTCAACCATCAAACAGTAGGAATATTTCTTGAATTGTCTCTTGTTAGCATCTTAAAACTCTGTCTGGATCCTATTTTTGCATCGCTGAAATGTCTTTAGTTTCACCACCTTCAAGCTGCCATTTTTCCTGCACATTAACTTAGCTGCTGCTGCTGCTGCTAAGTTGCTTCAGTTGTGTCCAACTCTGTGCGACCCCACAGACGGCAGCCCACCAGGCTCTGCCGGTCCCTGGGATTCTCCAGGCAAGAACACTGGAGTGGGTTGCCATTTCCTTCTCCAATAATCTTTTTCTTTGGGGAAGTGGTTCTCATTTTTAATCTGGAAAAAAAAAATAGTTTTTAAACATGGAGCCCCTGGACGTGAAACCTACAGAGTTCAGACTCATTTAAGATTATGCCTCCAAATTTCAGATATTTTATTGGTTCCTTTTTCTGGGAAGCTTCCACGACACCAAGTTTTCATTAAATGTCATGCCTCTGTGCTTCTGTCACCATGGACTGCTCGCATGAAATCATTAATTGCATGAGATTGCGGTCTGTTCATTTGTCTCTGTCCTAATCTACAGGTTGTATGAGAGAAGGAACCATCTTTGTTTTGTATCCTTAGTGCTCAGAGACTCAAAAGTAGTCGTTTAATCCGTTAACTAAGAATGTTTTATATCACTTCTGTCTAATAAAGATAGACATAATAGATAGATACATAGATCTAAGTCAATTCTTTTAACTTCTAAGTGTTGTGATAACTCTTCAATATATTCTTCCGCACATACTTGTTTCTCACTGTGTTTCTGAATACTTTTCCTTCCAAATATGTAATTTGCCAAATAAAGTATTTTAGAGTAGACTTAATTCCAGTCTCACAAAAAATTTAGTGAAGGGATATCTGGGATGTGAGTTAGATTGTTATTACAGATTAAGTGAGGGAAAACTCAAGGACCACAGGTCTGACAAAGTGTATTCATAGAAAATAAATATGTGTTCATTACTGTATTTGTGTTACATGATCATGTCAGTTCCCCAATGCTTCTCCATCTTCAACAGGAAGGTAGAACTTCAAAATTAATTAGAAGGTTCTCCATGGTCAATGTCATTTCATGCTTTTGGTCTCTGAGTTTCTATATCTTATGTGATCTCATTTGGAATTATTCATGGACTACCCTGGTTATTTTTGTCAATGGCAACCTCTCTTATGCATGTGGGGTGTCTCCTTAACTAGATTATATGGTTCTTAGGAGAAAGCTTCTTTTTGTTTTTCATATATTTCATTGCATCTTCAAATATATGCCTTGTCAATGTTAATTACTGATTGAATTTTGCATAGCAGTGTTTTCAACAATTAAACTGTAATAGTAAACGTCAGGAAGATTTACTTCTCTCTGTGTACACAGAATGATATAAATAATAACTGAATATAATACTTACCCAAGTAGTTCTGATGAAAATTTTACTCTCTGTTCTCTGGGTCCTTGGATGTGTGAGTTTTAACAGTGTAGTCTCATGCTTAGTTTTTTATCCATCTCTCTATGACTAAAATTCAACTATTTTAAGGTGTATGTGTTCTTTCTTCAACTAGTGGGATGGGGAGGGCGTAGGGAGACAAGAAAGGATGTTTTCGAAAGAATACCAAGCTGATAGGAGACTCAAATTTAGCCCCTAACCTTTTACAAACTGCTGATTTGGGTGGTCTTCATGATGCCTCTCTGTGGTCCCCATAGCCCTACTGTTCTGCTTGTTAGGGGAAGGAGATGGCTGGGAAGCACTTATTGCTGAAGCATGAGAAGGCTTAGGGGAGATTCCCCATGTGGAAATAAATGTTGTAGCTCTAAGACTGTAGATAAGTCACCCTATCTGTACATCAACTTCCTGATGGGTGAACTTGTCTTATTTGGGCTGCATGTTCTCCAGAGTCCCCTGTGATGCTCGCATCTCTGTTTCAAGATCACAAGATATGAGAAAAGTGCTTAGAAGGCATGGATGTTGTTTAAAATATATAGGTTGATGCTCTAGTCTTCACTGTTGGTGGAGGGGGTGCATTTTCCTTTGTAGACTCCTCTGCACCCGTGCCTGGAGTTAACTTCCATTCAGTCTGTGGGAAAGCAAGGAAAAGGTCACTCACCTAGGTGGTAGATTCTAGTGTGAATTATAGTCCCCATGAAAAATAGAGCTTTGGTAAAGTCAGTATCAGTTCAGTTCAGTTGCTCTGTTGCGTCCGATTCTTTATGACCCCATGGATTGCAGAAGCCAGACTTCCTTGTCCATCACCAACTCTGAGAGCTTGCTCAAACTCATGTCCATCGAGTTGGTGATGCCATCCTACCATCTCATCCTCTGTTGTCCCCTTCTCCTCCTGCCTTCAGTCTTTCCTGGAATCAGGATCTTTTTGAATGAGTCAGTTCTTTGAATCAGGTGGCCAAAGTATCATTGGAGCTTCAACTTCAGTATCAGCCCTTCCAGTGAATATTCAGGACTGATTTCCTTTACGACTGACTAGTTTGATCTCCTTGAAGTCCAAGGGATTCTAAAGAATCTTCTCCAACACCACAGTTCAAAAGCATCAATTCTTCAGTGCTCAGCTTTCCCTAAACTGGGTCACACATCCCTGGTGGCACTCCAGAAGATTTGGTGGTATAGGATATTGTTTTAAGTAACATTGACTTAGTTGGTAACAAAGTTTTCGGGTTTCTTAAATTCTTCCAATATACTAAAAGGCCATGGAGCCTCCTCATGTGTAGAGGCTGAGAACCAGTCCTATTTGTGTCTGAGAAGTGAGAGCTGGTCTCTAACCCTGATCTCCCAATTGGTTGGTGCATCTGTGTTTCATGTGAGCTACAAAAAAAAGGAGCACAGCAGATTCAAACTGTTACCTTACTACTGAGCCTTTGTACATACATCTCTTATGATTCTGACTGTGTCTTGCACTCTATTTATGAACTTGCTCTCTATAATGAGTTTTATACTCCTTTCAAATATATCCTACTATGCCTACCATAGTTCCTTAAACCTGGTAGATGCTCAATAAACATTTTCTGGAGAGGATTTCATTTTGATAATCCAGAAAAGAAGAGATAACTCACTTTTCAAAGAGCCTTTAATTCCAGGCATGAAGTTTGGTGGTATGGGCATGTGTTTGATTCTTTGTTACCCACCAGAGGCAGTACTTCTCTATTAGGGAAATTAAGTTCAGCAGAGCTGTCACTGGATTTCTGCATTGTATTTCTTTACTTTTATTTGACTTTTTAAAATGATTTATTTTTGTGAAGCTATATATAGAAGTGAATGTAAAATTTATGGAGTTTAAACTTTAAAACTCATATTAACATCATACTACTGTCATTGTAATAATAATTGTTTCCTGAAAATTTTGTATTTTCTAGGTTACTGTGAAAGATTTTAAAAATTCAATGTATAATTTATAACAATATAAATATTTAAGTACTATTAATATTAGAGCTTTAACAATTGTGTGAAAAATAGTTATTGAATGCTTCAAAGGGCAAGCAATTTGACTTTAAAAATTTAGCATTATTAGATTCAAGGTTTAGTTTCCCTATTTTTAATTTATATTCTTTTCATTTTTGTCATCACATCACATTTTTTTGTTATTCTGTTTTCTGATTTCTCTTATCCTTATAAATAGGAATGTTTAATATTATTGTTTGCACTGTATTAAAGTCAGTTATTTTTCTTTAAAGCAGTAGTTCAGTTCAGTTCAGTTCAGTTGCTCAGTCGTGTCCTACTCTTTGCGACCCCATGAATCGCAGCATGCCAGGCCTCCCTGTCCATCAGCGACTCCCAGAGTTCACTCAGACTCACGTCCATCAAGGCAGTGATGCCATCCAGCCATCTCATCCTCTGTCGTCCCCTTCTCCTCCTGACCCCAATCCCTCCCAGCATCAGAGTCTTTTCCAATGAGTCAACTCTTCTCATGAGGTGGCCAAAGTACTGGAGTTTCAGCTTCAGCATCATTCCTTCCAAAGAAATCCCAGGGCTGATCTCCTTCAGAATGGACTGGTTGGATCTCCTTGCAGTCCAAGGCACTCTCAGGAGTCTTCTCCAACACCACAGTTCAAAAGCATCAATTCTTCGGCACTCTGCCTTCTTCACAGTCCAACTCTCTTTGTTACATTATCATTTAAAATGAAGGCACTTACAAAATTAGACCTTTTGCTTTTAAAATGTGGTCATGTTAGTATGTTTCTCATTCTTTGCCGTAAGTATACTTTTGCTCAAAGTATATTACATCATTTTTCTTTTTTATGTGAAATGAAGGCATGATTTTGCAAACCAGTTGTACTTATTCAAGAACAAATATAGGTTTATAGCTTTCTACATTGTGAAGACTTGTGTGACTAGCTCATCTTATATGATAATCATTCAATTATGACCTTTTTATACCCATTTTTAAAATAAATACAAACACATTTTAGTAAGCTTAATGATGGAGAAAAAGAAAATATTCAAAATAACTCACTTTCAACCCAAACACAAATATGTCTTCTCTGCTGCATCTTGCCTTTATAAAAATGTAATTTGGAAATAAGCAAGTTACAGTTTTCTGTATTGAAAGCTGTATAAAGAATACATATGGATTTTCATTTTTTTCTTCTGTCTAATACTAATAATTCCAAATGAAAAATTTTATGGAAATGTTTTTAGTATTTATAGCAGTTTATTTATTTATGATTAATGTTTATTTATTATAAAGCCATAATAGTTATCAAAATGATTAATCATAGACCTGTGTTCAGTATAATGACCATGTATGTAACAATTATATAATTAGACATATGCTAAGGACATCCCTGTAGGAGGATTTGAATGTCAAAGAGAGGGCTTTAATCACGTCTCCTTCTCTCTGTATGTTGCTGTTTTCCAGGTGATGATGAAGGAGTCCAGGAGACAGCAGAATCAGATGGGGACACGCAGTCAGAGAAACCAGGGCAGCCTGCAGTTGAGACAGACGACTGGGATGGACCAGGTAGGACAAAAATGTAAAATCAACCATCTGGGGCTACTATCCACTTTTTTTTCCCCTTGAATTTGAATTAAATAATAAAACTCTTATACTCTCATCTCTGATTTTAAAAACTTTGTGTATATGTTACACAGAAGGCTGAATAAATAACATCATTTAAAGAAGATTTTATCTTTGGTAAACCAGTGTAAAAACCAGTGTTACCTCTACTTGAAGTTTTCATCTTTGTTTTCTTTTATATTAATATAAGAATTTAGTCATTTCTTCTTGCATTTTCTTTGAACAGAGATCTTTATGCTATTTCTATCTTTAAACTGGTCATACTTTTAAAGCTTCGAACAATAACAGTACTCCAAAGAAATTCATTTAGTTTAGTCATGTTGTAAGTCATAGATTCAGTCACAGTATGTGTTTAGAAGTTTAGAAAATATTAGCAGATACTCCCCTTTGAGTCAAGATTTTGGTAACATTTTCACTTTTACAAATGAAAAATAAAGTCAGTTTAAAAGACCTTGATACTTAATCATTTCAAGAAAAAGAAAAACTAACGTAAAATACTCTAAAACACCAACATCATTTTACAAAGATATATACAGTTATAAGAACCCTGTGGATAAAAAACATTTATGCCAACTTTATTTGGTGCCAACTAATTTGAAGTTTATGGTATATTTATAAATGGAGACTATTACATCATAGGGCTTAAGGATATAGACGAGTTTTGAAATTGTTTTATTCATAATTTCCAAAGCAGTAACATTTTTCATTAAGAAAGATCCCTATATTTCAATCACATTTTCACCCTTGCATGACTTTGCAAATTGCTCTCTGTTGTGCATGAAGAAGAGAGGAACTCCAGTTTTCTGAGACCAGCAGCTGGAAAATATAATGCAAACAAAAATGAAGATACAGTATATCTGATTATTATGATATCATTTCTAATGTTATTTATGCCATATGCAAATATTTGTATTCTGTATACTATAGCATAGTGTTACACAGGATTTTGGATCAAAATGTATTATATTTAAAGTACTATATTACCAAATTTTAAGCATTTGAAAGAAAATGTGGACATGTGGCATTTTCACCTTATCGCATAATACTTATGTCTCAATATAGGTAAGAATTCCCTTGATTAAAATAAAATAAGAAACCAACTTTGGAAAAAAGTTTTTGTCCTTGGAGATTACATTTAACTTAAAAAGGTGGGCAGCTTTACGTTGTATGGTTGTTCATTCATGGAATTGGGTATGTATTGGCTACTTAGAAGACTTTTTACATTTAGATTAGATGGCCTTTCTGATATGCCTACCTGCAAAGGGTACATTCTGGATTCTCTCAAAGGGGCAAACTTGGAGGTGGCTGGTTTTCCTCCTTGCTCAAGACTGAGGCCCACAGTGTTCCCAGTGACTTGGAAGTATGTAAGCAAATTTCAGAAGGGTAGTGAATTATTAATCACATACCGAACACCCAATGCTACCTTTTTCAGGAATATTTTCCAGAAAGAAAGTCATATGTTAGGTAAAAAAGGAGGGGAGCAAGGGTAAAGCATGATAAAATTTTTCACATCTGAGTTATTTAATGTACTTAATGTATCTGGTTTTATTCAGCTGATATCAGTGAAAATGTATATACTCTTTCTGTGGCACATTTGAATGTGAAAAAACTTTAAAGGAAAAATGTGCACCTCCAAGCAGGTATACCTAGAGGAAATCCATCCTTTGTATGTTGTAAAATCAGTAACACATTTTTCCCTATAGATGTTTTGAAAAATAGAGGGGAGTTTATTATTTTGACATCCTCTGATTAGTGAAGTTGATTCATAACAAAAGATTACCTATTGGACATGTATCTTTTAATGTATAACATTCATTCAGGAGAAAGTATACAGGATGTTTCTGGACTTTTCCTTTTACATGAATAGTGATTACATCAATCATGCTCACACTCAGTTGTTCAGTCATGTCTGACTCTGCAACCCCTTGGACTGGAGGCGGCCAGGCTCCTCTGTCCATGAGATTTTCCAGGTAAGAATACTGGAGTGGGTTGCCGTTTCCTCCTCCAGGGGATCTTCCCAGCTCACAGATTGAATCGTCTCCTGCATCTTCTGCAATGCAGGCGGATTCTTTTTACTGCTGTGCTCCGGTGAAGCCTAATTACGTCAGTATTTTTACCCAAATTTTTGTTTTTCAGAAAAATTATTGGTATTTCACTACTGTATTAAGGAGAGGAAGTTTTCGAGGTTTCCATACGTGTTAGAAAATGAGCTCTGGATTCTAAAGGTTTAGGTTCAAATTCTGGATTTGCTGCTCACTTGCTGAATAATTTTTGGCAAATTGCTTAATCTCTGTGCCATTATTCTGGTTTGTTATAATGTGGAAAGTGATATTAATGCCTCTTAAGGCTTTTATGAGAATCAAACCAGATCATGCACATAAAGTGCTAATGATCATTATTATAGCTTTGAAATTGTTGACACTTGAAGCAGAACCTTTAAAAATTCTTTTTGGCATTATTTTAAAGTTCAGTAGTACATCTGATACAAGGGTAAGCTTTTGTAATGCTAAGCATATAGTTTTGAATTTAGCCATAAATTGTCAGTTAAGACATGAGGTGATGAGTTAGGTGTGATTTCAAGGTCTTCTAACTTTAAGAAGACCTCCACCCAGTTCTGAAAGTCATCCTAAGATGGACAATTATCTCTAAAAAATAGAACAGAATCTAACAACAAGGAAATAATCTAAAGAATTTGAGGCACAGAGCTGACATAATTTAAGATGGATTAGGATTTACCTTATTTTTAAAGTTTGATTGAAAACTCCACAACTTTTCTTGATGGCTTAATTCTATAATGAATCACCTTCTATCTAAAGTGTCCTATTTGTATCAAATACAGATTCCCCAGTGCAATTTTTCTTATTTGTTGTTCATCTAAAAGGTAAGTTTTGTAATTGCTTGTACTGCTGCTAACTTGTAAAGGTGGAACCTGAACAATCTTTGGGGCTTCCCAGGTGGCTCTAGTAGTAAATAACTCACCAGCCAGTGCAAGAAACTCAAGGGATGCTGATTCGATCCCTGGGTCAGGAAGATCCCCTGGAGGAGGGCATGGCTGCCCATTCCAGTATTCTTGCCTGGAGAATCCCATAGACAGGAGCTTAGTGGGCTACTGTCTGTGTGTTTGCAAAGAGATAGATACAAATGAAGTGACTTAGCATGCACACATGCAAGCAATCTTTAGGAAAATTATCTTCCATTTGTAAAGATTTCTAATGGTGAAATTATTTAATGTTTAAATACTTGTGACTCTTCTTTGAATAATCTTCAATTTCCTATGTGTCTTTCATATTTGTGTGGAGTGCTAGACTCACACTAAGCTAATAAAGTTGAGGCCAATATAAAAGTCATTACCTCATTATTTCAATATTTCACACGTCTATTTGCAACTTTCGTTCTTCTTTCTTTCTCTCGAGAAAATTACCTTGACACTACCTTGCTTGGAATCTAGTTCAAATGATACTATCCGCTGTTCTTCCTTTCATCTGCATTTGCCTATACCTCACTTCAGAGAGTAAAGAATCTGCCTGCAATTCAGGAAACCCGGATTTGATTCCTGGGTTGGGAAGATCTCTTGGAGGAGGAAATGGCTACCCACTCCAATATTCTTGCCTAGAATTCCATGGACAGAGGAGCCTGGTGGACTCCTGTCCATGGAGTCGCAAAGAGTCGGACACTTACTTTTCATACCTTTCATATCATTTCAGTCTTCTTTTTAAGTAAATGCCTTTTCTTTATCACCCTCACAAGTAATTCAATGTGCCAGTACCCATACATTTAACTACTTAATAAACAAACACTAAAAAACTGTGAAAGGCGCTAGAGAGAAGTCCAAACATGTAATATTATGCTGTCAATAAGCTCTTGTTTTTATTGAGGTATAGTTGATTTATAGTGTTGTGTTCATTTCTACTGTGCAGCAAAATGATTCCATTAAACATTCCTTTTTATGTTCTTTTCCATTCTGATTCATCACAGAATATTCAGTATAGTTCCCTGTGCTGTACAGTGGGACCTTGTTTATCCACTCTATGTACCATAGTTTGCATCTGCTAACCTCTAACCTCCCCCTTGGCAACCATAAGTTTGTTTTCTATATCTATGAGTCTGTTTTGTAAATGAGTTCATTTGCATCATATTTTAGACTCCACATGTAAGTGACATCATATAAGTGACTTCCACGTCTGACTTCACTTAGTATGATAATCTCTAGTTCCATCCATGTTGCTGCAAATAGCATTACATCATTCTTTTTCATGGCTGAGTAATTTTCCATTCCGTGTATGCACCACATCTTCTTTATCTGCCCCTCTGTTGATGGACATTTAGGTGGCTTTCATGTCTTGGCTATTGTAAATGAATAGTGCTGCTGTGAGCTTAGGAGTCCGTGTATCTTTTGAATTACAGTTTTGTCCAGATTTTTGCCCAGGAGTGAGATTTCTGGATCATATGGCAACTCTATTTTTAATTTTTTGAGGAACCCCCATGCTGTTTTCCATAGTGGCTGCACCAACTTACATTCCCAACAGCAGTGTAGGAGGGTTTTCTTTTCTTCACACCCTCTCCAGCATTTGTTGTTTGTAGACTTTTAAATAATGGCCATTCTGACCAGGGTTCACACTCTCTTTTTGATGCCATTTCTCTCCTTTAATATTCTTTAATTATCCATGTATTACAGTTAGGTAGGATGCAGTAATTAAGCATGTCAACCTAGAAAACAGATAATGGTCTTGAGTACAGGAGAAAATGCACAAATTTTAGAGCCAGACAGATCTGTATATGAGTATACATGCTGACACTTATGGTCTTGTGACCTTGGGAGTATGGAGCTGCAAGAACATGATCTTAGGTGTTTGAATGTTGAGTTTTAAGCCAGGTTTTCCACTCTCCTCTGTCGTGCTCATCAAGAGACTTTTCAGTTCCTCTTCACTTTCTGCCGGTAGAGAGGTGGATTTGCATATCTGAAATTGTTGATATTTCTCCTGGCAGTCTCAATGCCAGCTTGTGATTCATCCAGCCTGGCATTTCTCATGATACATTGGGTTAGTTACTAACTCACCAAGGGCTCAGTTTCCTTATTTATAAAGTGGGGCTAATTGTAATTACTACACCATTACTTTCTATGTAAAACATGGAGATCAAAGCTTCATAAGTGCTCAATAGATAGCTGTTAATATTACTTTTAGTATCATTTTGGCAATTGTGCCTTAGAAGCCTTTATAATGCCTTACAGATGATAAACTCACATTTGTATAGTGAATTAACCTTGCCATATTTTGCTATTAGAAATCATCATAGGGTTATATTAACTATGTTGTAGTCAACTGGATTTAAAACATAATTCAGTAAAAGAAGTTTTAATGTAAGTAAATTTTCGAGAATGTTTAGCATAAAATCAGATATGTGTACTTGTTGCATCTGGACTAAAAATTGGTCAAGACATCTATAAGTGTGACCTCTTTTCAGTTGCTTGTCATGTTGTGGATGCATGCAGAGGATCAAGCTAGTTGTGGTCTGTGCCTGAAATTAGACTGTGGATGGGGACTGTTTTGTGCAAAGTGGAATGGCAGCGAGGAGACTACTGGGAGGAAGCACACTAATGACACAGAGCTGGGTTTTTTTTTTTTCCCCCTTTACTAGTCCAAAGAAGGGCTTGGAGATTACAGTTCTGATTTAGTTTCCTTTTTGATTGGGAAAATGTGGTAGATATAAGATCTGGGAAATGCCATTTGAAGTAAATTAACAGAAACCTATGAAACATAGTTAACCATAGATATAGTCTGACAGTAAGAAGAATATTGTGAGAAGCGGAGGAAATCGTAGAATGACTGTGTATTACTCTGACAGTGAATTGGTATTATCTCTGCCATCAGATAATGCAGTTATCATTAATTTTCACATTTGCATTTCAATCTTTGGAAGGAAATGACTCTTGCCGGATAAAGATAAGAGCTCTGTACCACTATAATGAACCATCATTTTATCCCAACTCTTTGTGTCCATATGAAAATGAGGCAGGGAGGAGTGTGTGTGTGGTGGGCAGAGGGGGGAGATCAGAAAAACATTATAGCAAAGTGTCAAAAATTGCTACAGACTTTTGAGCCCCTTCTGAAACAAGAGGGGGTCAAAATAAATCTTCTATAGTGTAGTTAAGTGGATATCGGATTAAAGATGAAAGCCTTACTCTTTGTAGAATGGAATGTCACATAAACACAGTGAAAAAGTTTTCTTTATCTTATTCCTTTACTCCAATTTGCACTCTGATATAGAATTAAAACACACATAAACCTAACCAAAAAAAGGAAAAGGTAGATTGAAGGCAAAGGACTTACGATTATTGTTTGGAAAGAGATGTCTTTGAGTAATAAGGAACTGTATAAAATATACCAGTTTATCATTATTATTCTTTCTTCAGATGTACAAGAATAAGAATCAAGGATATTTAAATAATGGCTTGTTTTAGAATATGCAAATACCTGATTTGTTTGCACAACTTTAATTGAGAAATTCAAGTTAAGGGATAATGAACTGAGATTAATTTTTTTTGGACATTTTCTTTCCAGTGACTTTTTCATCAAACACACTCCAGGAAAATAACATACAAGGCCAAGTTTATAAATATAGCATGATCCCAGAAAAATATATGACAACACATACTTTCCTATCCCAGACCCTACTCTCATGGCAAAATTCATTAATTAATCTTTTACATTCAAAGCTCCCTTCATTAAACTAAAATTTCCACTCTTTCTATGAAACTTACTGATTGAGACTGTTGTGAGTTAAGTCAGGTCCCCTCATAATTCACATGCTGAAGTCTTAAATTCCAAACTCTCCAAAGAGTGTGGTGTTATTTGGAAATAGGGTCATTAGAGATGTAATTAGTTAAGACAAGGTTGTACTGGATTAGGGCAGGCTGTAAATCCAACATGACTGGTATCCTCGTCAGAAGGGGAAATTTGGAGACAGACCACATACACAAGTAGAACATTGTGAAAATGAAGGCAGAGATTGAGATGATGCTCCTACAAGCCAAAGGCTGAAGATTGACAACTCACCAGTCACTAGGTAAGAGGTACGGAACAGATTCTCTCACAAAGCCCCCAAAGGAATCAACCTTGCTGAACTTTGATCTTGGACTTGTAGGCTCCAGAATTGTAAGACAGTACATTTCTGTTATTTAAACTACATGATTTATGGTACTTTGTTACAACAGCTCTAGTGAAACAGTTCAGAGACCAGGAGCTAGAAAGAATCATGTGGGCAGTCACTTATAAGCCTACCAATTATATATGTTACTGTAATTTTTAATTGATTTTAAATATTGTCTAAACCACCTAAATATATTTGCAAAATATGACATTGTTTCTATGGCAACCATATTGAAACCTTCAAAAGACTGGGTAAAGAGAAATAACATCTAAAACATTTAGATGTGGACAAAATAACTTAAAGAAGCAGGGAGAAAATCATAAAAATATTGTAAGACTCTATCTTAGATGGCTTTGCAAGTGCTTTTATATCTTCTACTGTACTCTAATGAAACAAACTAGAAATTGTAGATGAAGCATTTGAATGACATTTATGAAACTGGAGGACCCATCAGTGGACTCATAGGCCCAATACAGTTAAAGGCTAGGCCTTACATCAGATGTTTATTAAAAGTGCTTTTGTATATTATAATATACTATATATTATAATATAATACTTCTATAATTTTGTATATATACTATTATAAAAGCATACTTCTATAATACTGCTAATATAATACTTCTATAAGTAATATAATACTTCTATTATTATTTAAAAATCATTCCATGGTTTGGCTGTTTTGATTAACTACTCACCTCAATTTTGTCCAACAACAGAATTTCTACTGTGTTCCTTCCTCCTGAGTCATAATTTGCTTTAGAATTCTTCTCAACATGCACTCTAGGAAGATACTTGTCAATAGAGTATGAGAAAAACCTTTGATATCCCTTTTATAAAGAATCTGCCTGCAAAGTGGGAGACCTGTGTTCAATCCCTAGGGTGGAAAGATCCCCTGGAGGAGGGCATGGCAACCACTCCAGTATTCTTGCCTGGAGAATTCCATGGACAGAGGCGCCTGGAGGGCTGTAGTCCATAGGTCGCAAAAAGTCGAACATAACTGAACAACTAAGCACAGGACATCTCTTTGATAACTCTTTTTATTGAAACATGCATTAGATGTTTATTTTGGCACAATAATTTTTAGAAAATTTTTTTCCTTGACTCAACATTGTGTCTGGAAATATTCCTAAAAATATGCTGCTACTGCTGCTGCTGCTAAGTCGCTTCAGTCGTGTCCGACTCTGTGCGACCCCATAGATGGCAGCCCATTGGGCTCCCCCATCCCTGGGATTCTCCAGGCAAGAATACTGGAGTGGGTTGCCGTTTCCTTCTCCAGTGCATGAAAGTGAAAAGTGAAAGTGAAGTTGCTCAGTCGTGTCCGACTCTCAGTGACCCCATGGACTGCAGCCCACCAGGCTCCTCTGTCCATTGGATTTTCCAGGCAAGAGTACTGGGGTGGGGTGCCATTGCCTCCCCCTCCTAAAAATATGACTGACTCTTAAATCTAAAACTTTGAAAGAAAACTTAAACTGTGTAATTACTTGCTTCTCTTTTGTCTGGTTCAGAAAGTGAAAGTGAAAGTGACGTCATTCAGTCGTGTCCGACTCTTTGTGACCCCGTGGACTGTAGCCCACCAGGCTCCTTTATCCATGGGATTCTCCAGGCAAGAATACTGGAGTGGGTTGCCATTTCCTTCTCCAGGGGATCTTCCCAACCCAGGGATTGAACCCAGGTCTCCTGCATTGCAGGCAGACCCTTTAACCTCCGAGCCACCAGAAAGGGACTTAATAAAGCTCTGAAGGGTAAGTAAAGACCAACACAGTGATGAACACTAGAAGTAAAAATAGTTTAAAAAGATGGAAAATAAAAGCAAGTACATAGAGACATACACACTTGCTATTAACGGGCCACAAATTGAAACTAGATTACTATTCAGTTCAGTTCAGTCACTCAATTGTGTCTGACTGTTTGCAACCCCATGGACTGCAGCATGCCAGGCCTCCCTGTCCATCACCAACTCCCGGAATTTAATCAAACTCATGTCCACTGAGTTGGTGATGCCATCCAACCATCTCATCCTCTGTTGTCCCTTTCTCCTCCTGCCTTCAACTGTTCCCAGAATCAGGGTCTTTTCAAATGTTCTTCGCATCAGATGGCCAAAGTACTGGAGTTTCAGCTTCGGCATCAGTCTTTCCAATGAGTATTCAGGACTGATTTCCTTTAAGATGGACTGGTTGGATCTCCTTGCAGTCCAAGGGACTCTCAAGAGTCTTCTCCAACACCACAGTTCAAAAGCATCAATTCTTTGGTGCTCAGCTTTCTTTATAGTACAACTCTCACATCCGTACATGACTATGGGAAAAACCATAGCCTTGACTAAATGGACCTTTGTTGGCAAAGTAATGTCTCTGCTTTTGAATATGCTGTCTAGGTTGGTCATAACTTTCCTTCCAAGGAGTAAGCATCTTTTAATTTCATGGCTGCACTCACCATCTGCAGTGATTTTGGAGCCCAAGAAAATAAAGTCTGTCACTGTTTCCACTGTTTCCCCATCTATTTCCCATGAATTGATGGGACCAGGTGCCATGATCTTCGTTTTCTGAATGTTGAGCTTTAAGCCAACTTTTTCACTCTCCTCTTTCACTTTCATCAAGAGGCTCTTTAGTTCTTCTTTGCTTTCTGCCATAAGGGTGGTGTCATCTGCATATCTGAGGTTATTGATATTTCTCCCGGCAATCTTGATTCCAGCTTGTGCTTGTTCCAGCCCAGCGTTTCTCATGATGTACTCTGCATAGAAGTTAAATAAGCAGGGTGACAATATACAACCTTGACGTACTCCAAACAGGAAAAGGAGTCTGTTGTTCCATGTCCAGTTCTAACTGTTGCTTCCTGACCTGCATACAGATTTCTCAAGAGGCAGGTCAGGTGGTCTGGTATTCCCATCTCTTTCAGAATTTTCCACAGTTTATTGTGATCCACACAGTCAAAGGCTTTGGCGTAATTACTGAAGCAGAAATAGACGTTTTTCTGAAACTCTCTTCCTTTTTCAATGATCCAACAGATGTTGACAACTTGATCTCTGGTTCCTCTTTTCTAAATCCAGCTTACTATAAGATTTTTTAAAAGGGTAATATTGATTAACACAGTTAAAATACATTTCTTATAATTGGTAGTTGAATGTAGATCCTTGAATAAATTCAGGTTCAATATTGTAGGCAACAGTGCTACATAGACATTACTGGTGCCTTCCAATGCATCGTATCAGTAAGAATATACAGGCCAGGCCACTGTTCCACTTGTGGTGAGTTTATTATATCAAATGGTTCAGGTATTTTCACCTCCGTCTATTGTAAAATTTCCCATCAACTTTTCACCTCTTGATTACTGCCAGGATCCTGTGTATCATTAGGGCTTGCGAAATGGTGCCTTTCACATTTTTATCATTCCTTGTGTTTTATTGGTGGTGGTGGTTTTGTTGCTAAGTCGTGTCTGACTCTTGTGACCCCATGGACTGTTGCCTGCCAGACTCCTCTGTCCATGGGATTTCCCAGACAAGAATATTGGAATGGGATGTCATTTCCTTCTCCAGGGTCTGTATGATTAACTAACACTGTTACCTTCTGAAAATCTTTCCCTCACCTAAATACTATTAATAAATACTAAATAATATTCAGTTATCCCTAAATACTATTCATAAAGGAAAGAGTGTTTAATTCTTTCCCATTACATATCAATTTTCAGAATAGCAAAGAATGGTTTAAGACTGGTAAAATAAGCTGTAAGTATTATTGTTGGATTTAAAGTGAAGATCTGTGTGAAAACATGTGATACATATAAGCCACATAGTGAGAATTATATTAAAAATAAACTACTTAGACTCCAACCAGTCCATTCTGAAGGAGATCAGCCCTGGGATTTCTTTGGAAGGAATGATGCTGAAGCTGAAACTCCAGTACTTTGGCCACCTCATGCAAAGAGTTGATTCATTGGAAAAGACTCTGATGCTGGGAGGGATTGGGGGCAGGAGGAGAAGGGAACGACCGAGGATGAGATGGCTGGATGGCATCACTGCCTCGATGGACATGAGTCTGAGTGAACTCCGGGAGTCGGTGATGGACAGGGAGGCCTGGCGTGCTGCAATTCATGGGGTCGCAAAGAGTCGGACACGACTGAGCAACTGAACTGAACTGAACTTGGACTACAACATGAAGAAAAGATAGGAGAAGGACAGTAGAAATAGAAATACAGCAGTAGTCTTATCAAGAGGTGATCATCAGGCTTTACATAATATATTTTGCTCGTTTCTTTAAATTTTATCATTTCAACTTTTATGTCCTAAGAACTGGGAGTTTATGTATGGATTTCTTTTGAGTTTTATCATCTTAATGTAATTGATATGCTAAATTTAATAATAACATATAAAAGTTTACTGTAACTGTGATGTATTAGAGGTATGCTTTCTTTTTTTTCTAATAATAGATCTTAAGGTGTTACTGTTATTCTTGTTTAAGCCTCAGGAATATACTTGGACCTTGGGGATTGTTATATCTTTGTTTTCATAATAAACTCCTACACTGTTTCTGAAATTGATTCTTGGAGCAAGCAACTTACTCACTCATAAATATAATTTGCATATGCCTGCCAGATCATGTACTTCTTCCCCTGCACCTTAGCAGACCCACATTGAATTAATTAATTTAATTAGTTCAAACCCTTATTGAAGAATAACTGTGTGCCAGACTCCAAGGATAAAATGATGGCTTGGGCTCAGACTACCTTCAAAAAGCTCGAAGTACAGAGAAGACAGGCAAATGATGCGATAAATTGAAATCCATTTCTATGGATTCAGTTGTAGAGGCATGTCCAGGGTGCAGTGGTGGCAAAGGACAGGATGGCCATCCACTGCAGAGTAGGAGGGGTAGTGGGAGAGTGGCTGGGCGATCAGCTTTCAGAGACAGAGTAGGGAAACATTGCCGATGTTGTTGGTGAGACTTAAAGCTGATGAGATAAAACAAGCAATAGGAATCTCTTCAGTGATCCCAGGGACAGAGTGACAGATACACACTGGACACACTTAAGTTGTTAATGATAGATAGGACATGTTTAGTTGTTTGCAAAATTATATAGATATTGTATATTAAGTATAGTAAACATGCAGCCAGTTTGCCTGTATAGAAGCTTCCATTTTCCTGTTAAACCTGCCCTACTGTACCACTGTTACCTAGAAGGCACTGTCCTTCCCTCACTCTTGGGCTTTCTGAAAGATAATGGAAACTAAAGTATCCTCAAGTCATGCCTAGTAATCTATACTGAAGAATAGTTGCATCTATAAACTGTTGAATAACAGCAGTTAAAGAACGTAGTAAAAGGTCAGCTAAGAAATAAATAAAGAAACCTTATTGTTATTTTAGCCATTTACTGGAAATTGAGCAGCAAAGCAAGGTATGTAGTGGCTCAACTGGTCTTGCCTGTTGTTTGGAAGTGGGGCTGACTCTTAGAGGTTCTTGGAGAATTTAGGGGAGTAATAAGAAAGCAAGTCTCAATGTGGAAGGTCTAAGTTTTTTGATAACAGCAGTTCTACTTGGTAGACTTACCTGTAGGCTATATTTTAAGGGTCCTTAAAAGAAAATTTCTAAGTGCTGCATAAGAAAAGTTATTGAATACATTGTCACATACAGGAGAGTAATGAAAATAACATTTGATGCTAAGCATAGTTTATATTAGGGTAAATACACAAGAATCAAGTATCTTGAGTTTTCATGGCAGAATCCCTTGATGTTAACAAGAAGTATAACATTCTTTTTAACTGAAACCCTGAGTAAAAACAGTCATAAGCCTTCCTAATTGAATAGAGTTTTAACAAATTCTTTGGTTTTTCAGTTAATTTTTTCATATGAATTAATCAGCATTGTTTCATTTTTGAGCATTGTATTAATGTAAAATATAATGAAGAATACACAATTATAATAAGGATGGAAACCTGACATTTTTTACAGAATTAAGTAAACTACAAACCAGATGAAGAGTATGAAATGGCTGAGGATGTGAGACTGGCAGCATTTATTTTCGTGTGTATTTTAAGTAAACAATGAATTATTTAAGTTTATAATGAGGGAATGGCAACCCACTCCACTATTTTTGCCTGGAGAATCCCATGGACAGAGGAACCTGACAGACTGAAGTCCACAGAGTTGCAGAGTCAGACGTGACCGAAGCGACTTAGCATACAAGATATTTTAAATTTTATTTTTTATATAAAAGCAATGCACGCTCACCAAAAGAAGAGAAAAATGAGTGGAAGTCATTTTCAGCCATAAGAGTGTTTGTTATTTCCCTCTACCCATTTTTCTTTAAATTAGATGCTTTCTGAGAATTTAATAAAAGGGGAACATTGGATATATAAATAACAATTGCTATAATATGATTAATGCAATAGTTGTTAAACAGGGTGATAAATGATGTAACATTTTAAAATATTACGCCTGCAATTTCTAATCCTATAGCTGGAAATAATGACTTCTGAAAACCATTCTGTTGTAAAGAAGTCAGTTGAGTAGCCTTTCTTAATTATGCAAATATAAGAGC